>NC_139257.1:27663936-27680252 GCF_977018435.1 Lepisma saccharinum
AAAGTAGCACTGTTTTTAGCGAACTGTGCACGAGATGTATATCCGGTATTTCCATTTCCCAGAGTGTTAAACTGTCCAGGTGTATCTTTGAACCAGAGCGAAGATGTTAAATGTGTTTTTTTGGCGTCATTAGAGAAATTCAATAAAGTTTCAAAATATGCTCTGTAGGGGTATGAACCTGAAGACGATGTGATCAGTTTGTCATTAAGTGAAATATCAACTTGATTGAAAAGAGAATGCAAAAAATTATTGACAGGTGCAACATTGTCTGAATCGTCAAGATCCTCACCATCAGATTTTGTAATTTTACACTTTACGTAAAGATAAAGGTATCCAGGATGAATAAATTCACCAGTTTCACCTAGAATATGAAATTCTACAGGTCCCCCTGAAGTTAAAGTAGATATAGGTCGATACTCTACATTATCTGTATGCTCAATTATAGTTTGTGTCATAGGAACTGAAAACAAATCAAAATCGCTTGTGCAACATGGTTGACTGCAAGGATGAATGTTAGACATGGTCGCTCAATCGAATATGTCCTTTCTATGTCTACGACGTTTAGCCGAGTGTGACTGTAGCGAAGGAGGCCCTATTTTTATAGCTTTTCTTTTGACTGTTTTTTTTTCTTTTTGTTTTTCCATTACCTGATAACAACTGGTTAATTTTTTGTTCTGCTTTGTCACGTAAATTTTCTTTGGCCTGTTTTATTCTTACACGAACTGATTCCTTGATAGGTTTATTTTCCAACATGTCACCAGCAACTTGCATTCCGGTACGCAATACCTGACGTCCCACAGTTTTAGCAACAGGTTTTAATATAGGTAGAGCATATCTAAAAAGACCGCGAAAAAATCCCCCAAGACCATGACCCTGTTGGTACACAGGACCAGCAAAATAGGGTATTCCACGACCTGTTTGTCGATGTTTCATGACCGTTGAAAATGAAGTGTTATGTTCACTGTACCAGATTGAAATGATAAATTTCGACCTGCATGGTCCTTTAAAAGGATTTCTATTGTATTGAAACAAAATTTTGACAATGGTAAATAATGCATAGGATTGAAACAAACAGAGTATGTTCGACCATAGTTAACATTTTCTATGCTGGCTATACGCAATAATGGAACTTTACTGTCTCCAACCAGTTGATACTGTATAATATCGGTGTACACAAATACCTGCTGAGGATATCCAATATTCAAATATGGACTCCGCGATCCATTGATGTATTTTGTGATGTTAGTGTACGGTTCATATCCTAATTGTAGACTCAAAACTGGTGAAAATTTAATTGATTCTACACGGAAATCGTGACTGCAATGTATATTGTTTGCTAATTTGCGATATGTGAATCGAAAAAGATCTGTTTTTTTATTGATTTGTTCCAGCACACTATCTACAGTGTGATAATACCCAGACGGAATTTTGAATTTGTGGGCCTCATAGAGATTTTCTTCGAGACGCAAATTATACCAGATGATATTTTGATCTTCGGTAATATTATAACATGTATTGGGTATTTGAATTTCGGCTAATGCAATTTTCCAATCAGACTGTTTGAGACGAACTTCGCTTTCCACCATATTCACAAAATGTGATGTTGTGTTGTGAGGGAAATGTTTGTGCGAGCCATTCGAAGTAAGAGTAATGTAAAAATCATTTTCTGTGCCTTCACTGATCATTTTCCTGTTTGCTTGAAATGTAGCTTAATGTACGATGAACCGAACCGAAATGGTAAATTTTCCCATGTATGTCCCTTTAAGTCTATTTCGATTGTGTCAAAGTAGTGTTTTTCGACTTTGATATATCGTGGTATATCGAATGCAAAGTTCTTATTTCGACCATAGGTATAATGATTGATTCCGATTTTTCGTAATATATGACCATGCAGTTGAGGTTTCACAATGTCTACGCAAACATTAATCTCTTGGGGGAGAAAATAATTCAAATTACAAACATAAGGTGCTTCTTTGTAAAATAAGGGTTCGTGATTCACCGCAACCACCACAGGTTCTTCTGTTTTTGGTATATTTTGAGCATATCCGAAAATACACATTAAAGCAGGTGTTACACCTATCATGATTTGCTGAATGGACGTGTCAGTTTTAACAAATACACGGTTTATGTACTCGTCATAATGTATAAATTGTTTCATTTTTTCTGGAACACAATTCAGAATATGTTGAATAGATGCATAAAAACCAGCAGGAATTTCAACTCTTTTTTGAATAACTTCCGAGTTGTCTGCGCGCACCGCTTTGATAATAATCTGTTGATCTGTTGGCACATTATAAAAACTCCATGTACAACTACATTCGGCAAGACCGACCACCCATTTAGAATCAGTGAGATCAATAGGGTGAGCTAATTTTGTTGTATAACAGGTCGAGGTGTTATTTTGGAAAATATCGGAGCTTGCATTAGACGGGAGCGAGAGATAAAATTCATTCACACGCTCCATCACAAAGCTAATGAACTATAAACACAATGTGTCACTCTTTTTAACCCAAGAATTGAAGATATTTGAGTAACCGAACCATTTTACATAGAGCCAATTACCTTTTCTACGTAAAATTTTTTCGATTCTATGGACAGTATTTTTATTTACGTTAATTTTCTGTAACTCTTGTTCGTAAAAAATACCTTTCACTATTTCACCGTTCCAATCTTTAATGTGATATGTTACCGGATTTGATTTTATGCATTTGTCTACAATAAAAATTTCCCGAGACCATTTTGCTAAATAACCTTTCTCAAATTTCATTTTTGTTTTTGATATTCGCACATAATCGCCCGGCTTAAATTTACAACTCTTTCGAAAGTTTTTTTTGATCCGTATAATGTATACCATACTTGATTCATATTTTCATCGCTAACTTGTGCTGGTGCAACTTTGATAGTTGAATGTTTAGAATTATTATAACTTTGAACTAAATCTTGCAAAATATGAATATATTTGTAACTATGATTTGCTGTAAAATACTTATAAATTTTTTCTTTTATTGTACGAATAAACCGTTCGCATATCGCAGCTTTCATTTCCGAATAAACACTGTAGTGATTTACATTGTATTTTTTAAATATAGTTTTAACATGTTTATTGTAAAACTCTTTGCCGAAATCTGTCTGACAATTTAACGGAACATTTTTGTACATGTGCAAAGCTTTCTCCACTGCTTTTGCTATAACGGGACCAGTTTTGTTCTTTACCGGAATGCAAAATGCTAGTCTGGAAAATATGTCTATAGCACACAAAATATATCTATAACCACGATTGAATTTTGCAACATTCTGCATATCGGCTAAATCCATTTGCAGAGTTTCGAAAGGACCACTAGCATAATATTGTTTTCTGGGAAACTTTTTATATGCAGGAGCATGCAAGGTATAAGCATCTTGAGATTGTAACCAATGTTTTATTTTAGCTTTGGAAATTTTTTTTTTGGCTGCTTTATACAATTTAGACGCATTTGATAATGAAGCTGGATTTGTATACACATAATAGAGTTGATGTAATTTCATGTTTACTACTAATATTTATATTCTTTCCACTTTTCAAAAAAAGATAATGGTGACAAAGCTTCCCTTCTTTTTGGTGATAGTTTCGATAGTGCTGCAGGTCCAAGAAACTGGTGTGGAATGTTCATTGAACAAAGGATTCTGACAAACTGATCAAGTCCAACAGGATTTTGACTTTTTCTTCGTTGCCTAACCACATCATTCACTAAATCTACAATATTGGAATTGGGATATATTTTACCGTACATAGTTACGGTGCCCGTTGTATCCCAAGATATATTGTGTGAACTTAAAACTTTTTTTAGCAATAGCTCGGTATTTTTTCGAAGCATTATTGGAACTGATTCAATAATTTCAGAAATTGGTAATGTACCGGGATTGTTTTTTATAGGTTGGTATTCCTTTGTTTCAACCGCTTCGTGTTCAACAATAGGTATTTCTAAAGGTTTTTGTGCATGAGGTACAGATTTTAAATATTTGTCCAGTGCTTGTTGGTACAATTTCCATTTTTCATGAATATTTATATCGTTTCTAGATAATACTTGGTGCATTTCAGAATCGAGAAGTGATTGAAAATTTTGTACTGATTGGACAGAAGCTTGAACTTGACCGACTACATCTTCTGGTACAAGTATAAGTTTCCTTAATTGCGAACTCATGATCCACCACCACCACCGGCGACGGCACTTGCAATAGCGCTAATAATAGGTCCAAGCAAAAAAGGTAAAAAACCAGCACCTTTACGGAGTAATAGATTACGTTTCTTTTTCAGAGACAAGCACGCAAGATGTTTTTATGTCTTCGCAATCTATGTTTCTGACGATCCAATAATTTAACATTTCCTTTTATAGTGTTGTTAGCAACTTGAGAGATAGTACGTATGACATCTCCAGATGCCTGTTGTAGCATAACTTTACGTTTTTTAGGTTTACATTTACAAAGTGCGCGAAGCACATGGAAGTGATGTTTCAACTTCTGCATTTTTACTAGAACTGAATATTAAATGCTTTGAACATGTCTTTTTGTTGAGCATATACATGCATAGTTTCTCCCGGGAAAATATTTTTGCGTATTCGCAAGGCATCAGGGGTAGATTGCGTCATATCGAATAGTAAATATGTGTGAGGATCACGCGTAGCATCTTCAAATGCTTGAACCACAGATTTGCTAAGATGTGGCATAATCTGACGGGCAAGATATTGAATTTGTAACTTATCCCTAGGATTTTTGAAGCAAATAACATAATGTGCATTTAGACTAATATCTCTTGCTCGCTTACTTTTCGGGAATAAATTTTGCAAAATAAAAATAACAGTTAAACTTTTATGATGAGCGTACTTTGTGAAGAGATTAGCCACATCATCGTTCGTTTCACCCATGAGGTCGTCAAGAATAATTAGACTATTGTTTTGAATTTCAAAGCTATCCATATTGGGAATTCCTGGATGGAACCGTATATTTTGACTGTTTGTTAATTTCGGAATCACAGCACCATAGCACCATATAATTTCGTTAAATTTTTGGGTGAACATTGAATTACAATTTGATAACAACTTATGTGTGAATTGTGTTTTTCCGGCCCTGGACGGACCACTGATAATAATGGTACACGGGTGATTGAACGGAAGCATTATTAACCACTGAGCAAATACAACAAAAATCATTGCCTTTTTATACAACTGACGACCAAAAATTGTTTATGCAAGCCAATCAAATACCTCTCTCTCTCTCTCACACACACACACACACCCACCCACACACACACACACACACACACACACACACACACACACATACACACACACACACACACAAACGCCCTCTGTATGTGCTCTCACTGGTTGACATATCCATAGGGCACAGTCATCCAAGACTCCTTCTCCGCGATCGGGTCCAGTTTTCGTCGCTTACTTTTCACAACTTGATGTGTTTTTTTCTCGGCGCGACTTACTATGCGGAACCCATCAAGTCGTGCTATCTTCCTTGGTTCCTCCAAGACTTCCTTAGACAATGTGCCTTTTACTAAATTATAAAAATGCTCATAATTGACAATTAATTTTGCTCTGTGATTTAGTGAGACCCCCCTAATTTTGTAAACATATCGCAATTCCCCGCTGGTAAGATTCCGCAATTTGTAGGCATAGTTCTTGGGACCAAGTCCTATAAAACTTACAATTTCCCACCCTGCATCAACTTCGTCGGTTAGATCGCCAAGGAAGGGACCACATTGCAAAGGGGGCGTCCTATTTCTGTCCACCGTCATAAGCAAACTGTCAGTGTCGGTGTACAGTAAGCGGTCGGGCTCTATTTTCTTTAGCAGCGTCCATAATTTTACACGAGCCCAGGATGTTATAAATGCTGCTAGAATTATGTTTGAAAACTGGTTTGGGGTGTTTTTGTTTTGAATATCTTTGTATGTGAGTAAAAGTGCACTCTGCCCGATAGGTATAACCGTTTGAACTTCGAACTGAGTAGAGTAAAGGTAACTGAAAAATGTTTTACTGTCTTTAACAATAACATTTTTTGCTAAGTCTGTTCTCTGCCCAAATTTTCCATACAAAGAATTCAAGAATAATTTTGCAATAAATCTTAAACCAGGGTTATGTTGAATTTTGTCTTCTCTCAGCTCGATAAGTTCATGACGCTTATATTCCGCAATGTAATTCAGGCGTTCCGCATCCGTTTGACACGAAGACGGAAAACCTGAATTCTCTTGTTTTATTCTAAGAAAATTTCTAACATATTTTTCAAAAAGACCCTCAAAGACTCCAGGTTCAGGTTTTAGAATTTCAAATTCCCAAAATTCCTCAATATTTATAATTTTATACCCAAATTGCAATGCCAAATGTAGCTCTGGGGTGCAGAATGTTCCGTGCAATGCGCGTTGGTCCTCAGAATGCGAGCAATCGTTTTCACTCAGTTCATCCATGCAGGTTCGACATAAACCGAACATAAGCCGCCCATTACTTGAGTGTGGTAGAATGGGAATATGCAGATTGGTTGGAGGCAAAACTTTGCATTTGACAATTCCATGTGTGTTTTCCACAACAGGAAATGGACCCATATGTATCTTGGGGGTTTTGACACTCACCGGTTTGGTACTCATAACATATGGGTACAAGCTTGTTACATCCAAATAAGATATAAAAGTGTCATGGCTGTCACATTCTTGGAGGGATTTGAAAACTTCAGTCCTACCGCCTCGATAACAATCTTTTGGGATCAGAGGTGTTTTTAAATTTAGACAGTGGTCTCTGATGAATTGCTGAATTTGTTTATTCTCTTTTACTTCTCTGTCCCAATCACATTCCCATTTCTCGTTGACGGTATACCCGCGTAATTCCAAGTACTTTTTGCGGGCCATGGTACACTCATATCTTCGTTCCATGGAATCACCACTATCATCCAAGGAAGGATGGCGTTGCTCTCTGTAACATTTCGGACAACCGTGAAAATAGCAGCCATTAAACGATAACAAATTTTGTGTACCTTTTTCAAACCCGTCAACCTTCTTACGCCCGACCCATTTTTCGCCACCATTAGCACTGTGAGAAATATTGCGCCCACACACTTTTTCCATATAGCTAAGCCAACGAAGAGCTTTAATACTTTGATTGTCACGTTCCCTGTAGCCATTTGGAGGTATGATGGCGATTTTGTTTTCCTGTAAATAATGAGTTCTGTAAACTCTAATTGCAAGACTTGCAATTGTGGGGGCTACAATGAAAGGTTGCAATCCGCAAGTTTCCTCTTCAATCAAATTGGAAAACTTAATAACTGCGGCTGTCAAAATTTCTACATCGTTTTTGCAATATTCCCTCAGTTCTTTTTGAAAATCGAACTCTTTGTTTTGTGAGACACACTCTTGGTGCCATTTAATAAGCTCTTCCCGATCATCGGGGCTTCGACTGTCAGGATCAAAATATTCAAGATCCGGGAACGTACCTACATAGTCTTTATGGTCGGGCGTATTTATTTATTTATTTATTTATTTATTGCGTCTTGTTTATCATGGCGAAGTTAAGGCTTTGTAGCCTTTTCTACCACTTAACCATGTTTACAACAACATTTAAACCATTACATAGAAAGGTAAATTTTTAAATATAGAAAGAGAAATATAAAATTACAAAGAAAAAATTACAGAAAAAAAATGATAAGAAAAAAAAATACATACGGGAATAAAAACCTAACCTATACACACGAACATACAACAAAACACACACATACACACACACACACAATCAGATATTCATGACAGTAGTCAGGGATTTGAAATATTAAGGTGAATAAGGATTTTCAGTGTTGTTCTGCGCTTAACTGTATGCAATTTATCCCTAAAATATAATGTGCTAACTATTTGTGCCCAGTAAAAAATGTTTTAATTGCGTCTTAAAGACATATGCTGAAGATGAGTTTCGGATTTCGAGGGGCAGTGAGTTCCAAAGACGAGAAGTAGAAACGGTGAAAGATTTTGAATAAAAATTTGAGTTATGAAGGGGGATGAGTAGTTGAGTTCTCCCTCGCGATCTGGTATCAAGGCTGTGTGATTCGGAAAGCATTGAGAATCTGCTCCAGAGATAAGCCGGTTCCTTTGAACTGATTGCCCTATAGAGAAGGGTGAGGTTGTGTACCTTTCGTCGATCAATTAATTTGAGCCAATTTAGCTTTGTAAAGATAACGGATAAATGGTCCCTATATTTCAGATCGAAAATAAAGCGGACGCAGGTGTTTTGTACTCGTTGAAGACGTTGAGCGAGATCATCTGGTAATTCGGAATAGACAGAATCGCAGTAATCGAAGTGTGGAAAAACAAGTGCTTGCACCAGTTTGATTTTAATGCTAACGGGTAGAAAATGTAATGTAAAGAGCGTGTAATGCAGCGAAGGCTCTTTTACTAGTTAAATTTACGTGATCTGACCATGAGAGATGCTGATTAAACATTACGCCCAGATTTTTGGCTGTTTTACTTAATTTAATAGCTTTCCCTAAGACCATTATGGGCGGGAGGGAAGAAATTTCAAATGCGGAAAGCATTTTTTGTGAACCTATAATAATAGTTTGGGTTTTCGAAGGATTAATTTGTAGCCCATGATTAGCTGACCAAGTACTGATTTTGTTCAGATCATAATTTATATCGCGAATTGAGTTTTCAATATTCTTTGGAGGAAATGACAAATACAGCTGAACATCATCTGCATAGATGTGATATTTACAGTGTTCGAGTGCGTCAGGAATATGGTTAATGTACAGAGAGAAGAGGAGTGGACCGAGGACGGTTCCCTGGGGGACACCGGCGCTGATTGATCGCCACGACGATTTCTCACCAGAGTTGAAGACGCATTGTTGGCGTTCATTAATATACGAACGGAACCAAGCTACGGTTGGGTCAGAGAAGTTGTACAGGAAGGATAGCTTGGATAGCAGGATGTCGTGGTCAATAGTCTGAAAAGCTTTACTAAAGTCCAGAAGTACAAGAATAGTTACTTCTTTAATGTCCATGGCGTGTCTTATGTCGTCCGTCACGTTGATGAGCGCTGTGCAGGTGCTATGGTTGCGCCGGAATCCCGATTGGAGGGGATTCATTAGATTGTTTCGTGATAAGAAATTACGCGTTTGGTTACCGACAACGTGTTCGAGAGCTTTGGACAGAGCCGGAAGAATACTTATCGGCCGGTGGTCGCCGAGGCTGAGAACTTTGTTTGTTTTCGGCAGAGGGCGAACCTTAGCCAGTTTCCAAATCGACGGGAATATGCCGAAGGACAGGGAGAAATTAAAAATGCCTGTTATAGGAACGAGAACGTACGGGAGAATTTTTTTAATCATTAGAACAGAGATTTCGTCTATTCCCACAGCAGTGGATTTTATTTTATTGAGAGCTGACTGAACGTGTTCTGGCCGAATGGGCGAGAAGAAAAATTTTGGTGCGGTGCCGTTAACGGTGGTCGAAATCGTTCGTATTGTTTCTTCCCTTACATTATTGTCCAGTGTTTGAACTTCGCTGAAATATTCGTTCAACATTTCTATGGAGAAGTTTAATTGATCGTTCCTTTTTTGTTTACCAACCCCTAAAGTTTTCAGTTTTTTCCAAATAACATCCGACTTTTTTTCATAATTCAGAAGATCGTTCGCGAATCGACGCTTTGCTTTCCTGACCTCTTGGTTACAACGATTTCGTAATATTCTGAAACTTTCGAAACTGCCACTTGCCGACTGGCCGCGCTTTACGTCCCTCCGATGTTTGCCGTAGGCTCGATCCCTGGCTGCCATGATCTGCCGCAGGTAGTCCGTCAACCACGGACAAGGGGGCCGAGAGACGCGTTTCTTTTTCACCGGGGCGTGCTTGTCGTACAGCTGGAGAATGAAAGTGTTAAGGAGATTCACCTGTTGGTCGAGAGTGGGCAACGTGCTGATTACGTGCCATGGGAGAAGGGCGGCGTCGGCAGATAATTGCGCATCGTTTATGTTTTTAATGTCTCTGTAACATACAAGTTTGGCTTTGTACTTGGGAACGCGCAGCTCATAAGATAAAAATATCATGTCATGGTAAGAGATTCCGGGTACAGGGGTTTGTCCGTGACTTACTACGCGTGATGGGCTGGAAACAAGAATTAAGTCGATCCACGATTCAGAGGTTGGAGTGTGGTGAGTTGGGTCGAGAGGACAGATGGAAAGGTTCAGAGCAGACACCGTGTCCCGGAACGACGTGACTTCTTTCTTTGTGCAGCAGAGATCGATATTAAAGTCCCCCAAAATTATCGAATGTTCATAGTTGGGCAAGAAATTCCCGATTTCATTTTCGAAGTTGACGAGGGAAGTGCAAGGAGGTCGGTACACTACGGACAAAAGAACCTTTTGTTGTCTTACGGTGACTTCGAGTATGAGGAATTCGGAAGAATAGTTATATTCTCCGTGAGATTCTCCTATTACTTTTGCGTTAATGTCTTCCCGTATTAAAGAGATAAGGAAACTCGCCCTTCTTCATGCATTTTTTCAGGCCTAGGGTTTTTGGGAGTTTCGATAATTTGACCCCTAAAAATAAATAAGTATCTCTAAAAGTAATTTTTGGTGTAGCTTTCATCTCAACAATCTGATGTCCCTGTGTTATAACTGAGGGAATTATTTTCTGTTTCTCGAGCAACGCCCTAGCCGCAAATATATTGTCGAATTTCGACCCGTTGTGAGAGAGAACAATAATTTTCTGAAACTTCTCTCTCGGCCGTAAAACATATTCAATAAATCCCTCCATACTATTAAATTCATGGGTACGTTGCTTGCAATCTGTACAGAATGTAATGCCATCGGAATCCTTACAAGCATAACATCTTTGCATCGCTATGACCATGTTGACAACATGCTCACGTTCTCCTTTTTCATTGGGAGGTTGAAGCATTGTCTCCACATCATATACAATATAAAGATATCTCTCAACGTGTTTTAAGTTTTCCTTTTGAACAAAACATTCGTGCTCTGGACCAACATGCACACAACACATTTTGCAAAAATGCTCATCACATCGGTGTTGAACATTCTTGCGTTTTCTTTTGTCTACCAGAACAAAACAATCGGTGCAAAGTTTCAGTTGCTCACATACAGATTTCCCACGCGAAGAAGCAGTCTTATGTTGATTGTAACATTTCAACAAAGGAAAATTTCTATTGCACTCGCTACAGTGGTTTTCTGTGGTTTCGACGGGTGGTTCGTGAATTTGTTCGCAATAAGTACAATTATACTTACACTTGTGCGATTCTTTGGAATTGTAACCATACAAGCACATTGGACAATAATATCTAAAATTTAAAAATGACTTTATAGCCAGGATCGGAGAATAATGTTTACTCTCGAAAAAAATAAACAACTGTTTTGGAGCATAGTTTCCCTGAAAAATAATCTCAAAAGTTCTTGTGTGTTCGCTTTGTTTGTACACTACAATTTGATACTCTGGAGCAAAGTAAGTCTGAAATTTCGCCACATCCTCCAGAGTACAACCGTTTTGCGCATCAACCTCTACACCTGCAAGCCTGCTTAATTCGATGGCCCTGTTCTTTTGTGTTTTTCTGACTGGGTTTTTAAGGTTTTTAAGTAAATTCAAATCTTTATCTGCCTGCGCCTTTGCTATGACCAGAGCTCTTGGAAGACAGTATACATCTTCCTCTTTAATCTTAAACAAGCACTTTTGGTGTTTCATACCATCGAATATTTGATTCAAAGGCGCATACTTTATTAAGGCACGGGCTCTCCCTTTTCCTAACTGAGGATCAACAATACAAATATTAAAGGTGACTCTGTCGGCTACAAGAAAGTTCTCGTTAGAATTGAGAACTTTTTCAATGTGCCTGAACATAATCTCGGTGTTGAGATTCTTGAGCCTCCGCATAGGAATGAAAAGAGGTCCTTGAATTATGCTGTCGGACGACTCAATTTGCAGACCGACATGTGACTCGGGGACTACGCCACTTAAAGACCTCCTCGAGCACAAATTGGAAAAGGGAATTGACGTATTCCCGAGGATCATCAAAACGATAGTTCCTCGGCTTTACCACTACTATCCTACCTTCCGTAGAAAACTTTGGAAAGTAGTGGGCCTCTTCACCTACAATTTCAAAGCTACCACTGTCTGTTTCGCCACCCTCGGTTTGGGCACCAGAACCGTGTTGCGGGACTTTGAAACAGACATTGGAAGGGCCAGGCTGTGGAGAAGGTGATCTAGCATCCGACCGTTGGTTGGATTGACCTTCGTACGCTTCCATCGCTTCGATTAAAACATCGTCTTCATCGGACAGAATGGGAGATGGTGGCACAACAGCTTGTCTTAACCACTCTAACATTTCATCGTCAGAGGGCATGTCATAGATTGGTGACCTGGGTTCAAATCCTGATGCATCTGGTGTTCGATTTTCCACAGCACCAGCAGCAGAGCGTGGGGGTGGTAAATTTGGAAAGTCGCGATCCAAGTTAAACAACCTTGCTGCTGCCCTGTTGTTACCATTTCCATTCCTTTCATCACCATCATCATCATCATTCTGTCCGATGTTCCTAAATATCTCTATATACTCTTCGCGGCGGTGGTCTCTAGTTTCATCCCGTTCAATATTTAGTTCCATATATTTCCAGAATGCTTCAAAGTGATATTTCTCATCACGAAACATTCCAGCCATATACAAATCTAAAATAAACAAGGACGAACAACAATGATCTAAAACTTCACATGGTCTTGAATGGAAATTCCGGGCAATAAATTTCAAAAAGTTACTCACCGCTTCCTGGGAGACCCCCACACGCTCCTCTTCGCGCACGGCCCTGGATAGCAGAAACAGAGCTTCCAAAAGTTGACTCTCGCTTGCCTGCTCGGGATTCTCAATTACATTGTTTGCATTGGTGGCCATTTCCCTGAAAAATGAAATCTGGATAAGTCTCAAAGCAATTATTTTTATTTTTATTTTATAAATTTACTATATATAATAGAATTGCTATCAATATTTTCCCCCCACTGTACTTTGCATTTAGTCAACTACCCCCCCCCAAAAGAATATTTATCCACGCAATATTAAATCCGTGCCCGATGCGTGTGTGGCGATTTGGTTTCAATTTGCAAGCAAATTGAAACCACAGCGCCACACACGCTTAGAAATACTCACGAAAATTTCCGCAGGGGGCGCCCTCTTCGAAATTTCCGTGAAGGTACATACATTTACATGGTTGACACAATATTATATTCCGATGCACATAACCTTATGCCAGAAGACAAGATTCCCAAATATCTTACCGTTTGGTGAAATGATTAGCACAGGGATCCTGGGTTCAATTCCCGGCTTTTGTATTGTTGTTCTTTCATCAATTGCATCATATCATCACTTATCCTCACCGTCGCGGTTACCCAACGGTAGAAATAAGCGACATTAGATTACAAAAGTTATTTTTTAACAATGCTGGCGCGCCAAAATGGTCCCTTGTTCGAATCCCGAATAGGCAAAAATAATAATTGTAAATATCCCTTCATCACATCATCACTCATCGTCGCGTTTAGCAAAGCTGGCAGAAAACTAACATGAAATTAAAAAAAAAATCTTGGTACACATCAAAATAAAAAATCTTAGGTTCGAATCGTAAATGTGCAATTTTCTTCAAATTTCTCTGTTTTGCTAAATACAAATATCTATCTCTTTTTAAATAACGCTAGCTTCTTGGGTAGTAAAGAAAACATCCTCACTGTAATACAAACTGTTCTATTGTGAATGTAATTAACACATTTCATCTTCCACCGCTCCTCAATACGCTCAGTAGTAAACTCCGAAGCAACATCACTAGTTTTCATAGTAATAAAATAATTATATGCACTACGCTGTAACTGAAACTATTAAAAATAAAACAAAAAATATTGTTCTTGTTTAAAAATTACTTACCGCTTCGTATTATCAAACAAAATAGAAAACAGAATCCGCACGAGTAATCTGAAAAGAAAAAATAATATTAGTGTTTTCGGCACATTGTTCAATTAATCAAAACTCTAATAAATTTAAACAGATTATCGTATGCAACAAATTGTATTTGAAAATTATTTACATGCATTGCCAACAGGGCCTCCCCGATGGCGCAGTGGTAGCGTTGTCGCCTTGTAATCAAGAGGTCGCGGATTCGATACCCGGTGGAGGCACAAGTGGTTCGGATCCCACTTTAAACTGTAGGTCCAGTCCCGATTAGCCTTACTGTGCATAAAGTGGACTTAAAACAACAAATTTATACAATACAATACATTGCCAACATTCTTCCAGGCGGGGAAGTTAGCTACAAAGCATAGAATTCAAGATCGTTAAAATGTCGGACTCCGTGGTCGAGTGGTTAGCACATCGCGCTCCGACGCTAGGAGTCCTGCTTGGGCATAAATGTTTGTGAGTGTCCATTCATCAATTTTTCATCCCATCATCACTCATCCCCATCATCGTAAATTAGCCAAAAAGCACAAAACACAAAGTAAAATAAAGCAAATCAATCAACCAATGAAAATCAAAATCGTTAAAAATAGTTTGCGTGCTACAATGCCAAAAAAATCTAAGTTCAAATCCTATTTTATGTTTGACTCTTGATACTCGATGATACAGTGATAGTTGTGTTGTGTGTCTTGGCGTAGAAACATTGCACACACTAGATACAATCTACATTTAATATATATATAGATCCAGTCACAATTATCCTATGCGAGCATAAAATAAACTTGATAAAACAGTTTTCATCTTGTCAACATTCAGCCTCATCGTCGCGATGTATTCAAGAAAATCTCTGTGTAGAAAAATATTGCACACTGACTCGTTTTTTCAACTTAGCAGTAATCAATGCATAGAAATAATATAAATATATTCATTGCAATGTTCACTGAATCATTAATTAAAATAAAATAATGTACTTTTAAAATTTACTTACCGATTTTTTTTATTTTCAAATATGCTTCACACAAAATAGAAGGGCGATTCTGCAGTGTTAATCTGAAAAGAAAAAATAATATTAGTGTTTTCGGTAATTTTTTCAATTCATCTTTGCTCTAAACTAAAAATCACAACAAATTTTATTTTGAAAGACATTCAGATGTCTTGCTACCATTCTCCGAATCGTAGCGGTTGGTTAACATAATACAGTGCCAAAAAGTTCCAAGTTCGCATCTTTGTGGCGTTTCCCACTCGTGGACCCTCACTGCGACCGATGTCTTATATTAAAATATCGGTCTAGAAACAGCACTGGTTCGGATCTTAATTTAAAATATAGACACAGTCCTGATTAACCTATCCGAACATAAAATAAACTCGATAAGCCATTTTTAAAATTGTCATAATCATCATCATCATCGCGATTAGTCTAATAAAAATTTAACAAAATGCACAAAATTCACATTAAACTTTTATCTCAAATACGCAATTCAATATTAATCAGTAAAAATTATAACAATTTACTGCAGTCTTACCTGTTATTAATTTAGAGATACAAGTCGGCAAATACAGCTTGCGTCTTCTTGAGCTTCTTTCGGAAATGTGACAGTTGGTGACAATCATCTAATTTTATACTGTTGTCGATACAGTGGCTACTTCAACGTCATCAGTGCACAAAATTTTCCGCAAACACATTGTACATGTTTGTCCTCATTATTAATCAGACGACACCAAATTTGGGGAAGTCAATCTTCCGAAATAGTGCGTCTCCCGTTAACACTTCAGGATATTAACAGACAATCGCAATCAAAATAGAAAATACACTTCTTGTCGATGAACGGTCATAGATCCAAGAAAGTGTGTCATTACGCTATCTTTGAAACATCTTCCTGTTAGAAACCAGTTAATGTACTGGAGAAAGGGTGTCACAGTCCTATTCTAGGATTTTGAAAACAACATCGGGCATTTCCTTGTTTGGAAAAATTCAGGACACAACAACAGTTCCACGGGGGGATCAACTTTCTTGCTGATTCTTCCTATATTCTCAATAATCATCTTTCGTTTCGTTCTCGCCTTCAAACTGACCATAGGGCTCGACTCACGAACAAAGCATGTTTTGTGTGAGTATTCTTCCATCAATTACCGTTTACTCAACTCTCCCTCTCTCCCCCTCTTTCTCATTTTCTCTTTCTTTCTTTCTCTCCCTCTTTCTTATTTCCTCTCTCTCTGTGTGTCGTGTGAATATTCTTCTATCAACTACCACTTATTCAACTCGCTCTCGCTCTCTCACACACACACTCTCTCTCTCTCTCTCTCTCTCTCTTTCTCATTCCCTTCATTCTCTTTCTCCTGTTCATCATTTATGATCTCTCACTCACT
>NC_139257.1:27680352-27703489 GCF_977018435.1 Lepisma saccharinum
AGGACGAAAGTAAGTTTCGAATGCTGTGTCAGTTACAAGCGGCATAGATCGGTGAAACTTGAACCATACATACAAAGTAATGTTACAGTATGATACAGGAAAGAACAGAGAAAAACACGTGGTGATCATAACAGAAAATGACATTTTTACGCATAGACCGGAAATTACACGGAAGGCACTGTGACTCATGATGGCCCCGTGACATTACAGAAGTAATGAAATGGTTCTTAGAAGGGTGTGTGATCACCACGGACAGCGATGCATGCTCTGCAACGTGCTCCCATGCTGCTCACAAGGTTGGTAATGAGTTCTTGTGGTATAGTAGTCCATGCCTCCACCAGCGCTGTTGTCAACTGTTGGATGGTTGTTGGTGCATATGGACGTGCTGCAAGACGTCCCCCATTGCATCCCACACGTGCTCGATAGGATTCAAGTCGAGGGAACGGGCAGGCCAGTCCATACGCCGAATATCCTCTCGTTCCAAGAGCTCCGCCACTTGCGCTGTTCTATGCGGTCGCGCATTATCATCCATAAAGATGAATTCGGGGCCGACTGCACCTCTGAAAAGACGCACGTGGGGAAGGAGAACAGTGTCACAATAACGTTGACCGGTGACTGTACCGCGTTCAAAAATTTGGAGGTCGGTACGCGCATGCAACATTATGCCTCCCCACACAAGAACACCTGCACCACCAAAACGATCATGCTCGACAATGTTCCTAGGTTCATTTCGTGTTCCCACCTCTCGCCAGACGAGTGTACGTCCAGAATCACTACTCGAACTGAATCTGCTCTCGTCTGAGAAGAGAACGCGACCCCACTCCTCCTCGGTCCAGTCCTGATGTTCTTGGCACCACCGCAAACGGTGCCGCCGATGCGCGGGTGTCAACGGAACACAACGTAATGGCCGTCGGGCAAAGAGACCACACACATGCAGTCGACGTGTCACTGTGGATCGTGAGATTGGACGAATCGCGGTCCTGTTAAATGTGTATGCAATTCCACCCGCTGTTTGACGTTGGTCCCTGCGTGCCTGTTGCACAAAGTAGCGGTCGTCCGCTGCTGTAGTTGACCGTGGTCGACCACCACCTCTTCTTTGCACAGCAGTGCCTGTGGTTCGGAACGCTCTCCATGCACATGAAACAATGCTGTGGGCAATCCCAAACTCCTGGGCCACACTCGTCACACTTCGTCCTTCTTCCAGTTTCCCGATGATTCTTCCCCGTGTGAACGCATCCAAATGTTGTCTCCGGGCCATGTTGTTGTGAGTAACACCACCACAATGCACCTTAACAGCCCTCTGACTGACACACACTGTCTCGTCCCATTCATTCAACTGCTTCGTGTTGTTGGAGCTGACCCATTCGGTGCAATGGTCACGCTGGCGTCATGCCATTCAACTTCTTGGTCCCTGTGCATGTGTAGTCAACCTCTGGCAACATGCTGCCGGGCTTTCATTCATTTGCACCGACTACGAAATATTTTATGTTACTTTATCTATCTCGTCCTTAGGTTTTGCACACCAGTGTATATTTAAGATGGTTCGTAATTCAAATGAACTGATGACTAAAAGAGAATGAATAGAAGAAAAAATCGTGGAAGGAGTGCTTTAGTTTAAGAAGGAATTATGTGCAATTGAAAGAAAATAACACTAGAGAACTAACTAAAGACAGGTAATGATAAAGAACTGCAAGGAGTAGATAAAATGGAAACTTCCAATGAAAGGCAGTCGAAACAAAATTGATAGATATTTTAAAGAATATATCATTCGGGGAAATAAGACTGAATGTAATGAGAAACTTACCTCAAGAAATATAAATGATACGAAAAGAAGAAATTGACAGCTTCAGTTAGCAGGGATATATCATAAATACTGAGATGAGCCGCAGTCAGGAAATTAAAGTGAGAATAGCATGGCAAAACAAACCGTTACTAGAAGAATGTGTATGTGTGGACCTTTGGACAAAAACCTACCAAAGTGGGGAAGAAACTTTCACGTAAATGGCAGAGAAGCACGAATGAATGAAAACAAAATTAAAGCAAGATTAGAAGATATACTAAAAAGAGAGAAATCCATACTTGTGCAGGAAAGAACCAGAAGAAGAGATTCGAATTGAACTCTGGATTGACAGTGAGATACCCTGAGTAGCTGAGTACTCCGTCAATTCCAAGATCTCCCACCAAGGACAAGTTCCGAGCTTCTTCAATGTTGCCAGCTTCTATCAGGGGAGTTAGAATCAGTGGATCTCCATTATCATCCTGTACTGGAACTTTCTTGGTGTCCTTGTGAAATGGATGGAAAGGATGTTTGATTCTACCTCTGTGTCGATCTGCACACTGTATAACGTTCACCACAAATAGAAGAAAGACACAACTTTTTAAAGTCAACATCATGCAGGAACTCGTGTCCAACAGATGCAAATGTCCATAAGGATTAATTTATTTCAATGTACAGCTCATTCTTATCTGTATATTTAACATGTGAAAGATATAGTAGAATTTTGAATTCTTGCCCAATGATACCGAGAAAACAGTGACTACTTTGAAGGTCATATTAAATGCACGTCATACTTTCTGATACATTTTTCTTTGCTTGGAAAGTACTTACTTCGTTGATTATCTCTATACACAAAGAGATTTAATATCAAACACTTATTTTTCAATTGGTGATTCAGTCTTTCTAAGTGCCTGGAAAAAAGTTGGAGAAACACTTGGTAGCTGCCTTCGTAATGGGTACAAGGGCATACACCGGTCGATTGAATTATGTAATCGAATAAGATATCATACGAAAACAGGAAGCAACAGAGTTTGGTAATTTTCATAGATTCTACTGCCATTTAAACATTAATTTCACACCCATTCAACAAATTCATTAAATATACATGCGATATTTTGGTCTGGGCTTGATATGTGCTTTTATTGTTTGAGAACATGTGTCAACAAATTCTCTCCACAAATTTACCGGATCCTTAGTTCGACTTTCATTGACTGAGCATAGATACAGGTTGATTGATTTGTTTGGTTAATTTTACTTCGCTTTTCTACTACGTTTGGCTAATTGCAGAGATGAGGATGAGTGATGATAGGCATATGGGTAGAGAAATAATGGTATTGGTTCAATTTTCAGAGGCCCAAGAAAAGTAAAAAATATTGTTATACATATTATCAAACAGCCAAAATACAAATACATTTCCATAATTATCGAAACAAATTACAATAATAAACCTGCAAGGTCTAAGAGGAAGAATCTTACCTGTTCCTACAGGTTGATCAATGTAGATTACATTGTCTGATATGTGCCATGAATATTCATTGTGGACGAGTGTCATGTTTTTAGTGATTTTAAAAGGACCGTTTTCATAAAGCAAGCCAATTAGGAATGATGATCCAGGACCACCCTGTAGCCACAAGACAGGTGCATCCTCTGGGTTATTCTGGAAAAAGTCCAAGAATAATTATTATGACAATATAATAATTGTTGTTGTTCTTTGTGTTGTGCTTTCATTTTTAAGGGGTATAGATAGAACCTCACAATTATATGTTTAAGGTCGGTGGTGGCAAGTTGGTTCCAAAATTGGCGGGAGGGGGGTGCAAGGAAAGTTTACTTTCTCTTGTTAGACAAGGCTTAGGATTAAGAGGCCATAGTATGGAGGCAAAAAAAATGGGGTGCAACTATCCCCTAAATCGTCACCACTGTTTAAGGCTGTGATTTTAATCAGAACGTGAAATCTGAACATTTTTTACCACTCGACTCCTCAGTTTCCATTAACTTTTTGTGCCGGAACCATCTTAGTACGGGTTCGTCCATTTCTTCTCATCAGGCACCAAAACATCTGTGTACCAGGTAACCAAAAGTGTTTTTACGAAGCTGTTACACATGCGCGGGATGGACAATCCACTCGACAACACGAGATTCAAACTGTGTGCTGCGAACTGGGCGCAGACAGTTCTCGAATATTTCTCTGATTCGAGCCTGAACACCACTAATGTGTCTTGTCCTTACATGTTTGTATTGTTCATATTCAGGCCTAAGCACTAGCAAGTGTTCAAAATTGTCTGTCACAGCTTCCGCAGTCTTGTCATTTATCGGCACGAAACAAAGGAAGTCTTCTATAGAATACAGCTGGATCGCAAAACAATTAATGCACAGTGAAAACCATTCCGTTCCCAACACATCTAATGTATATTCTCCCAATATGATCAAATGCTTACTCATTTAGGTATTTCCAGTGACGTGTCCAAGGGAGGGTTGGTGGGGTCATAACCCCATTTGACACAGTATTCCTTAAAAAAAAACGTCAAAGACAGGAAAAGATTGCAAAATGAGGACTGACCACCAAAAATTATATGCGTAACCCCTCTCCCTGCCGAAAATCCTGGGCACCCCACTCTTTATCTCGGACACATTTTTAAAAATCAACTCACCAGAAGTTTTTATCATTTCGTATTAGAGACTGAAGTAAAGCACCTTTAACACGATCAAATAAATCATGAACAAGTCCTTGAATAGAACGCTTAAAAGGAAATGATGTCAGATAAAACGCCATTTTTCTCATTTGATCAAAGGTTCGGTCAAAGAATTTCTATTCAGGAATGGTTCTAATTAAAGCGTATTTATATCCTCATTATATTCTAGAACGTTCCGCAGATAAACGACTTATAAATATTGTCAGTAGTTCGACTCCTCTTATTCAGGAACATTCCCTGTCGCGCCTTCCAGAGATTAAAAATTACAACGAATCGCTCTACGTGTGGCGATACCTTCTCTGTGCAGCTTCCAAATGCTGACAAGTCTCTACATAGTGCTCAAGTTTGCTGCTACAACACCGAAAGCTATATAAAATTTTACGTGCAATATTATCAACAACAGGATTATAGAACATTCTGCGTCTTGCCTTCATAAGTATTTCTCTCCTTAAATTATCGTCACATTATTTAAGAAGCGAAAATCATAATTTTATCTAATGTAAACAGAAATATTTCCTGAAGGTGTGTGGGGGGGCCTCGAGCGCGCTATTAACAATAACAGGTTCTAGAACATTCTTCGTCTTGCCTCGATAATAATTTCTCATTAAATTATCGCCACATTATTCAAGAAGACAAGAACCTAATTTTAAATTTCCTTTCCTGGGGAGGGGGGGCTCGAGCCTCCTGATTCCCACCTTGGATACGCGCTAGTAACAATAACAGGATTATAGAACATTGTCAGTCTTTTCTCGATAATTATTTCTCTCAAATTACCATCACATTATTCAACAAGCCTAAATCCTAATTTTATGTAATGTAAACAGAAAAAAAAATCCTAAATGGGGGGGGGGGGGGCTCGAGCCCCCTGATTTTCACCTTGGATATGCACTATTAACAATAACAGGGATACAGAACATTCTCCGTATTGCCTCGATAATTATTTCTCTCCTTAAATTATCGTCACATTATCTTATTTCACACCACAAGAAACCAAAAACCTCATTTTATCTAGTGTAAACCGAAAACTTTCGGGGGGCTGGAGCCTCCTAAGCGCCCCCTTGGATACGTGCGTGGCCACCGGTCCCATACACAGTTGTTACGCTTCCCCCAGGAGACTCGAACCTGAGCGCATCCTGTTAGCCGGACTCCAAAGCCTGGCGCCTTATACCGCACGGCCACAATGCGCAACTACCTACGTACGTCTAGTACATTGATTTAAGGGGAAAAAAATGACGTGCAATTGAAATAACACGAGATAAATGAGAAGCAGTAAAGAATAGAAACAATAAAGAACTGCAGAAAGTAGAGTGATAGATTGATTGATTTAGTTTATTTTACTTCGCCTTTCTGCCACATTTGGCTAATTGCAAAGATGGGGATAAGTGATGATATGATGAAATTGATGAATGGACACTTACAAACATCCATGCCCAGGCCGGGATTCGAACCCAGGACCCCTGGCGTCGTAAGGCAACGTGTTAAGCACTCTGCCACGGAGGCTGAAGGTGGAGTAATAGAAACATCCAGCGAAACAAAATGGATACAAACGAGTATATCATTCGGGAAAACAAGACTGAATATAACGAAAACTCATCTCAAAAAATGTAAATGACACAGAAAAAGAACAAATTGTTTGCTTCAGATACCAGGGATATATCATAAGCAGTGACATAAGGGGCAGCCAGGAAGTCAAAGTGATAATAGCAGTGGCAAAGGAAGAAAGAGACCAATGAAATGTTTTGTTTGGAGTGTAGCGTTGTATAGCGCAGAATCATAGACGCTACGAAGAAGCTAGGAAAGGCGACTAGAAAATCTGAAAATGGTGCTATGGCGAAGAATGGTGAATGTGAACAGGTAGGAAATAAAACTGTGTTGGAAAGAGTTGGTGAAGAAAGAGCAATGCTGGAAGTGATCAAAAAAGTGAAGGAAATTGAATAAGGCACTGGCTAAGAAGAAAGCTTCTGATGAAAGACGTTCTGCAGGAAATGGTTAAAGCGGAGAAGAAACGTAGAAGAACAAGGTATCAGATGATAGATGATATTAAACTAAGAGATACTATGCTCACAAAAGCGCAAGGCGCAAAATGGAAAAGTCTGTGGGTTGCAGTCATAAACCTGGCTATTAAGGAAGAGAACGATGAATGAATTAAAACAAAAGTAAAGCAAGATTAGAAGATTTGCTAAAAATAAAGAAAACCATACTTGTGCAGGAAAGAACCAGAAGAAGAGATTCGAATTGAACTCTGGATTGACAGTGAGATACCCTGAGTAGCTGAGTACTCCGTCAATTCCAAGATCTCCCACCAGGGACAAGTTGCGAGCTTCTTCAATGTTGCCAGCTTCTATCAGGGGAGTTAGAATCAGTGGATCTCCAACATCATCCTGTACTGGAACTTCCTTGGTGTTCTTATGGACTAGATGTTTCATTCCATCTCTGTGTCTATCTGCACACTGTATACCGTTCACCACAAATAGAAGAAACACACAACTCTTTCAAGTCAACATCATGCAGCAGCCCGTGTCCAACAAATGCAAGTTTATGTAAGGTTGAATTGTTTTTAAATGTACATCCCATTCTTATCTGTATATTTTATATTTGAAAGATAGATTAGGGTTTGAATTCTTGCCCAATGATACCGAGAAAACAATGACTACTTTGAAGGCCAGATTAAATGCACCTCATACATTCTTTTACATTTTTCTTTGCTTGGAAAGTACTTACTGTTAATTTTCTCTGTATACGAAGAGATTTAATATCAAACACTTGTGTCTTTTTTCAGTATATCTCTCCAGCCTTAATTTTCAATTGGTGATTGTCTGTCTAAGTGGCGAGAAAAAGTTAAAAGTGCTCTTGGAGACTTTCTTTTAATGTGTACACCAAGTTACGTCTATGCCACCTAAAGGCATGCAATTGTTGAAAAATTGATAGTTGGGTGTAAATCCACTATGTGTTTGATCATATGGTGCAAGATTTTACAGTTTGTTAGTTTTTCGTGTCCCTTTATTCACTTTTATATTATTTATTTAACAGTTTGATGATGGTTCCAGTCTTGAGCAAAGGGTAGGCTTTAAATACAATTATTCCCCTCTGTTCTTTATTGCGTTTTGAATACAATGACATTATTTCTCTTGCAAGTTGTACAGAGTTCAGCCCATTTCTTTTCCATATTTTCATTTCCATTTAGGCTTAACTGAGAATTAAAAGTCAATCTTCTTCTTCCAGTATCACAGAAAATAAGCGATCATATAAACAAATAGGCTCTCGTGGCACAGGACAATTTGGGTCTTATCTTCAGTTTCGTATTTGAAGCCTATGAGATTGCCTATAAAAAGGGACATTCCAATATATGTGTGCTTTCTTTGTATTCAAAACTATGTAGAAACTGTTACTGCGCTGCAGATTAATTTTGTATGTAACCGTTGGCATAAACAGGATTTTTGGGGGAGGAATTGGAATTGTAAAAGTGAATAATTTATAGTTTCAGGGGGTGGCATATAAAATATTTCGTATATTTGGAGCGTTTCACTCTATTAAAATTGGAATTGAGGTCATTTTAAAGGGGGGATATGCATTTGCACTTTTTTTTAGAGTCCATTTGAAAATTTTGATTTTTCTCAAAATTTCGGGAGGAGCTGCGGCCCCATCAGCTCCCCCTGCGTTCGCCAATGCATGTAACAAAAGTAAATAAATTAGTTTTGGGATTGCCAAAGTTTCAGCACGATTAAAAATCATGCTCATTATACTGTTGATACTCACGTTATATTTAGTACGTCATGCATATACGCCACTAATAAAGAATACCATGGAGCTATTTAACCAGATACAACCCTGCCCCCTCCCCCACTGCTCCTAGTATCGGAATCACTCCCTCAGATGCTGGCTCTTAGTCTCGCGCTCGTTATCCAGAAGTAACTACTCTATTCCCCAGCATGATTTGCTTGTAGACATTGTTTTCGTAACTGAAGAGGAAACAACCAATCAGAGAGCAATTCGCTATGCATTACGTTTATGCTCGGTTTTATGCTGTGTGTCTTCTAAATACCAATATTGTACAATGGGATCCATGAGTATTACCGTGCAAATTGTCCATCGCCATGTTCGTTCACTTTCTTTGACCCTATTAGAGATTCAAGAATTAAAAGAAAAGTCAAGACAAGCTGTTGACAACTTCTGCACCAGCATACATAAAAATCCATTGCTTAAAAACACACAGGATGTAAGAGAAAAATTAATGAAAATAGTCATGGACAATTTGCACAGTAATACTCATGGATCCCACTGTATTATTGCCACGTGAACAATTGTGATATGAGAACGAGATTAGGTGAATGCCTAATACTCTAACTTGATAGTTTACACAACGTTATGCAGACAAGATTAACTTATAAGAAAATCATCTGATGAATAATATTATTTACCAAAACTTCTATTAACACCAAGTTAAACTTTTGAAGTGAATTCTAATGAAACTAAATGTAAAATGCTATGACTGCTACCCTTACCAATGAGGTTTACCAAGTTGACTTTAATGTATGCAAATTATACATCGGCCGGATATTTTATGTATAAGTTGGTCATAGAATTACATACTCTTGTGTTGCCATCTACAGGCGAAGTTATAAGTTTAAAAGATGAAGAAGCACACTTAAGAATGGTGGAAGTAAACTAACAAAAATAACTCATTTGTTGGTAATCAAGGGTCCCGGAGGAGATTTCTCAATGGAGGCACAACGTAGTTCAATACCAATTAGCTTCCCTTGACATTAAAATTGGCTTGTAAACTAACTTTGGAGTAAGTTCTGGTAACAGAAGTTAAGTGGAAGTGCTACATGACATAGTTGTTTTAAGAACCCGACTCGAGAGTCTGATAGCGCGAGACTTATATAGATCCAAATTCTTGCAAACTGAAAACAATATTGAGCGAATATGGCACAAAAAATTTCATGGGCTACCCCATGTCATTGTTTTACATTTTTTTTTCATTTCGGCGCCCAGGATGTATTTTTATTTTTTACAAAATTTGATATCAAGGGGGGCAATTGCCTCGTTGTTCCCCTGCAGGTCTTCTTGGCCGTCTGGAAGAAATAATTCAAGAAAGACGTGAAAACAAATTCCATCTTGAGTATATTTTTGTCCTGCTACTCTTAGATCCTCTTGCCTTGCTTTCTTTTACCTCAATGTTTGCCCCCTAGAATTGATTTCTATCCAAGGTTGGGGAGGGGCAATAATAGTATAATATCGATTAAACGGCGATAAGATTCCTCTACACTAAATACTAAATTTCTAGGTGAAAGTATAATAATGTAGTGACATAGATGTCTGGAAAGGAGGGGGGCAAGAATGGCCGCACCTTCTCCTTAGAAACCTAATATCAACCTAAAAGTATATATTTCACACGTATAATTTGATTTCAGTCATAGCTATTAGCGATAATTTCAAATTTAAGTGATGTTTTTTGAGGGGGCAACACTATTATCGGGGTAATATGCCCTATGGAAAAAGACCTTGCTTGTCCCTCCGTGAAAAAAATCTGCGGACGTCCATGTAAAGGGAGAGCAATTGCCCCACCCCTTGCAACCCGTGCGCACGCCTATGGTCTGAACCAATGTCTATGCAGAAATTACGTCATCCGTTTTCATTGGGGCCACAGGAACTGTCCGTGAGTTCTCCCCCCCCCCCCCGGACAAAGAAATTTACTGATTTGTTTAAGATTAGTTTAAACGTAGTTACGAAACTGTATCGTGCTCAATAACTTCATCAGGGGGTTGCATTATTTTTATAGCAGTCGATGCTATACCTCATCATCTATTCGATATTGTTCTTACAGGAAAACTGAGCTGATGGTGAATGCCAGGATCGATAGAAATAAAGGTTATGAAATTGGGGAACGAAAACTTAAAATTAGAAAAATTGGGAGTTAATTTAAAAGAGGCCTAGATTCAATAGGAAGATGAAAATGTAGAAATGAAAAGTCAGAGGTAGATACACAGGAAGGAAAAGAGAAACAAAAACTTGAATTTGTTCACGAAAATACTGGTATTTATTTTTATGCTTGGCATGGACATTTATCCTGTCTTGTAGTTGACAGATGCAGCTCCATCTGCCGCAGATCAAATTACAACAATCTGAAAATAACTTTCTCTGAAACCTTGGGAGCGCCTTCAAGAGCAAGAGGCTGATTGTTGACAAACTTGGTGATCAGATCGAGCGCCCACACTGGCTGATCGGCAGGCACCATGTGACCAGCGTTCCGAACCAGAACTTCACTGAAGTTGCCACCTGACTTCACGTAGCCTGCTAGTTCCTCTCCCACGTACCAGATGGAGCGCTCGGCGTTCCTGTATTCCTCAGCAGCGCTGAAGTTCAATGTCTGGTAATACCTCTCAGTCAGAGGATAGGCACAGATTATATCCATCTGTCCGCTGTAGTACATGACTCTGTAGTTGTCTGCGAGGACTTCAACCCAGGGCTTCACCGACTGCATGAAATCAATTATAAGGTTGTCATACACTACGCCGCCATTGTCATAGGACTGGTTACCGACATGGATTGCAGTTCTGACTTCCGGTAACTGGACGTAATCGTAATAATAATTGCCTTCAGGTGCCTCCACTACATACAGGTAATTGTATAGGTTTTCAAAACCCGATGCATATCCGAATTGGTTTAATACTTCACCCCAAGCCTGAAATGAAAAAGGTGAATGTCAGAAGGTGAAAATCTATAGTCGAATATCATGTTATTGTAGACAAGAAAGAGAATCCACAACTAGAGAAACATGGTGAAACGATAGTGACAAATCGCGAGAACGAATAGCCGCGAACAGGATATCCTGTGAAGAAAAATAACAGCAGAATTATAAAGAGCGAAAATAATCACGAAGATAAAGAAAGGCAGGAATAACCGAACGTAATAAAGGTCTAAGCACATAATAAAGAACGGAAGAAGAACCTAAAAAAAGCATAAAGTAAACATTTTGTGAGGAAAAATAAGGAGGCGAATATGATATGGATAGAAATATAATAACCGCGAATTTAATAAAGAGAGAAAGAAATAACAGCCTACTTAAAAACAGCGAAAGAATAGCCTCCGACTTAGTAGAGGGCGAAAGGAATAACCGCCAAGTTATTAAGGTGCGAAATAAATAACAATCGATTTAATAAAAAGGACTAATATGAAACATTAGAATGATAGGGATAATAATGCATACATAATAATGCATAAACATAAACATAATAAATAATAAACATAATACAATACGCAGAGCCAGTCCTAGGGAAGGGCAACTCCCCGACGCCCCGCGCTAGACAAAAATATTTATTTATTTATTTATTTCGTCTTCTTTTACATGGCGAAGTTAAGGCTGTGGAGCCTTTTCTTCCACTTGACCATGTTTACAAAAAAAATGAATATGAAATAATTAAAATATTTAAAAAAAGAAAGAAAAAAATATAAAAATTACAGAGAAATAAAAAAAACACAAAGAAAAATTACATATAAGAAAGGTAATCTAACCTATAGATACGGGTACACACACTCACACATACATATTTTTGCCCTTACACACGTACAAGCAAATACATAACACTACACTTACTTCTGCACAGGCCAATATTACACATACTTAAAACACAGTCCAAAACGATATACTTTGACGATAATTCAAATAATTGTTTGTATAAGGCCTAAGACGTGTTCTAAGACGCTAATGCTTCGAATTTAGCGACTAATATGATTTTCCGGACCTTTTGGATTGTTTCGGCATACAGTAACCTTCCCACCAGTTACGGAAGTAATGTGTTCCGTAAACCTTTACGTAACTTGAATTTTACGAAAGTCGAATTTGTAAATTGCACAAGTATAACTTCGTAAGAAGCTGCAATATTTATTATTATTATTATTATATTGATTTTTTGATTGATTGATTTGGTATTTTAAGTCCACGTTATGCACAGAAAGGCTAATCGGGACTGGATCCTATTATTATTATATGTATGTAGATACGTATATTATTTACACAGTATTATTTTATAAATGAAACATCATGCAAGAGTATTTACTCGGTATAAACTATAAAAGTATGAAAAAATATATAAAAGGATATAAGAACAAACTGAAATCAAACTTTTCAAATAAAAAAATGTATTGTGACAGCTGCGTACAGTTATTACGTAACTGCGTACTTAAAAATATAAAAAGATTACTGAAAATATACCCTAAACAAAAGACTACCTATATAGAAATCGTGTTCAAATATTTCATTAGCTTAATTATATAACGAAATCTTTATGTGTAACATAATTGTATGTGAAAAAATGTAAATTCACTACAGCGTCAACAATTCAATGAAAAGTAAGGAAAAGAGAATAATGGTAAAGACTTTAATTGCCACTTTGATAGGTAAAATAACAGTTTGATATTAAACTATTGAACACACCTAGTTTTGTAATTAAATATACAAACGTAGCACCAGTGGCACATGGGATTTTAAAACAGCGATATTTTAAATTTTTTTACTAGACTCCCATAATTCTTAGTTTTAACTTTCAACATGTTCTGCTTATTGGTCTAATACGAAATGTATATACAGGGTTAGTCAAAAGTATCGGGACAGGCCAGTAATAATGAGACCCGTGGGCGGAGGAAAATCAGATGTTGCAAGTGGGTATTGGTGAGGAAACTGCATTGAATGGGGGTGTGGATATCATGGCAGCCATCTTGGATTCCGCCATATTGGATATCACACAATATTTTCAAATGGAAAGGGGTATGTATGACACATCAATTTAGGCTAGAATCGTCCCACAAATGACAATCCGAACTCATTTTGGACCTATCGCCATTCGTGGAAGAGATAGGGTGTGCTACGTTAGACTGCAAAAAATTAGATTTGTCTGAAAGAGACGCGTCGACGAAGGACAAATACATGTTGCAAGTGGATATTGGTGCGGAAACTGCATTGAATGGTGGTGTAGCCATCATGGCAGCCATCTTGGATTCCGCCATTTTGGATATCACACAATATTTTCAAATGAAATGGAAAGGGGTATGTATGACACATCAATTTAGGCTAGAATCGTCCCACAAATGACAATCCGAACTCATTTTGGATCTATCGCCATTCGTGGAAGAGATAGGGTGTACTACGTTAGACTGCAAAAAATGAGATTTGTCTGAAATAATTGTTTACTGTATTATTGTCGGTAACTGTACACTGCAAATTACAGAGAACATGAACAAGAAAACACGACATTGACTTACAGAATGCCTCAAAGGAAGAGCTCACACTGCTCCCGTCGACTGTCTGACAATACTATGTCAACCGATCGTAAAAACTGCAAGGTGTACGTTGTAGAATATCCCGAGGAAGTCCTCTTATATCGTCCACAATGCGATTCTGTAGATCATTCAGGGAGTGTGGTTTTGTGCTGTACACTTTGTCCTTCATGTGCCCCCATAGGAAGTACTCCGGGATTGATAGATCGGGAGATCTTGCAGGCCATTCGATCATACGTCGTCTTCCAATCCATCGTTGTGGAAAGGTTTCATGTAAGTATTGTGGCGGCGCTCCGTCCTGTTGGAACAAATCACAATTAAAGTCCCGGATGACAGGGACAAACTTCTCACGAAGCATTTTCAAATACTTCTCACCTGTCAGATTGCCGTCAATGAAGGGACGGCCAAGAATGATGCATCTTATCATTCCTACCCAAACATTTAGTTTCTGTGGATACTGGGTATCATGGTCCAATGCGGGTTTTCATCGCTCCAATAGTGGCAGTTATGTCGGTTCACATGTTCGTTTAACATAAATGTCGCTTCATCAGAGAATGCAATGTCATTAATTTGAATACTATCGTTATCGATATTTCGCAAAATTTAATACGGTGATCAAAGTCATCTTTCGTCAGTTCGTGCCTAAACTCACTTACTGCGCACTTAAATTGGTTGCACTGAACTCTGGGAAATGTCCAGCACGTTGGCAACGCTGGTTGTCCATGTATGCCGATTATCCACAGAAGATTGTAACACATCCAAAGAAACTGCCTGGTCGCTACACGATTTCGGCCATCCTGATCGCACACGGTCTTTAACACTTCCACTTGCTGCAAAACGTCGAATGGTTCTTTCGACGGTTGACTTCGAAATTGGGTTACCTTCAGGGAATGTAGCATTAAATATCTGTCGCACCTCGGTATACGATCGCTTGCGCTCTCCATAGCCACGCATCATTAATAACGTAATACGTTCTCGTTCACTGAGCTACATTTTGACCACTGAGACGGACACAAATCTCCTTCCTTTTTCACAACACTCACCAACATGAGCGACATGCAGAACGTTCGCAAGGACGATAACAAATACAACTGACCTTCTAGGAAGTTGACTACAATCTACAAGGGATGCGTGCAGGTAGGGTCCATATCCAGACGAATACTGTTATTGCTGTCCGTGGAAGCAGTGTGAGCACTTGCTTTGAGGCATTCTGTAAGTCAATGTCATGTTTTCTTGTTCATGGTCTCTGTAATTTGCAGTGTACAGTTACCCACAAGATTACAGTAAATAATTCTTTCAGACAAATTTCATTTTTTGCAGTCTAACGTAGTACACCCTACCTCTTCCACGAATGGCGATAGGTCCAAAATGAGTTCGGATTGTCATTTGTGGGACGATTCTAGCCTAAACTGATGTGTCATACATACCCCTTTCCATTTGAAAATATTGTGTGATATCCAATATGGCGGAATCCAAGATGGCTACCATGATATCCACACCCCCATTCAATGCAGTTTCCTCACCAATACCCACTTGCAACATGTGATTTTCCTCCGTCCACGGGTCTCATTATTACTGGCCTGTCCCGATGCTTTTGACTAACCCTGTATATACAGGGTGTTTCTAAAGGTCGTTTACAACGCTTGGGAGGTGATTCCTCACACGAAAACAAGCAAAAAGTCTAAGTTCCATTTTTACGACTGAGGCTTCGTTTCCGAGATAGGAGCCTCGCAAAAGGTGACAAAGTGAACGTCACACCTAACTGGGACGAATACTATAACAGATAGAGAGGCGGTTCCAAGGGAATCATAAAGGAATCGTATGTGCTCAGTCCGGAAGTCACTATGAAAAGTTCACTGCACGCATGCGCAATGGAGTCCTCAAAGGAATTGGGGATTTCCAGCAAGATCAATGCATGGAAAAGGTATGTAACGCAGCAAAAAGGACCGTGACAATGAGAAATGCGTTAAAGACAACACACCCCGAACTCAAATATCAAAACATGAGCACGCAACACAAAATCCGAAAAGTTGAGCACGGTTGCATACCCCAGTTACACGCGAGGAATGAACGAAATATGTCATGTGGCATATGAGAGACACATTACTCCACCAGGAGGAGGGAAAGAAAAACACAAATTCTACAATGTCTTACGCACAGACAGTGTGTGTCACTGTACAACAATTGAAGATGTCACTTTCACCACACAAAGGGGGTGGGGAGCAATACCAAGAGTGTTCTCACTGGGATTTGCCGAGGGCGATAATAACGGACGGTTTTAAAAATGTCTGCCGTTCACGTCTACGCAGAGATGACAGTGACGAATCAAGGATTGTCGACTACGAGCAAACAAGTCAGGTGTATCTGCTACAGTCGCGGCGGCGACGTTGATGCGAGCAACGAGGTCCTCAGTTGATGTGACAGGTGTGTCTTATACGAGGGTTTTCATTTCTCCCCAGAAGAAAAAATCTAGAGGGTTGAGATCTGGCGAGCTCGGTGGCCAAAGCACAGGCTCATCCCTACCAATGAACCTATTGCGAAAAGGCAGAAAATGTCGTACATTACGATCGAAATGAGCTGGTGCCCCATCGTGTTGGTACCACATTTCTTGCCGCAGTGCGAAAGGTACGGTCTCCAACAGTTCAGGCAGAACCTCACTAAGAAATGCATGATACGTGCGACCATTCAGGCGAACAGGGAGAATGTATGATCCAATTAAATGATCATGTACTATCTCGCACTACACATTCACTGAAAACCTGTGATGTTGATGGGCCACAAAAAGTATATGTGCGTTGTCAAAGTCCCACACATGACTGTTTCTACTATTGAAGACATCCATCCTGGTGAAAATGGCTTCATCTGTCCACAAACCCGAAGTGAGGGTTTGTGTCCAGCTGATGCAACAACCATTGGCAAAACTCCATACGAGGGCAAAAGTCACGAGGTAACAGTTCTTTACTTTCTGCAGTTTAAACGGGTGCATTCCTTCCTCTGACAACACTCGCCAAACATTCACATGAGACGTGTTTCGTGCCCAAGAGAGCACGCGCGTACTGGTGCCAGGATGTTCTGCGACCGCTGTTAACACATCTTCTGCAAACTGATGTGTGCGTACACTTCGGGGTCTTCCAACTTCTTGCCGCTGTGGAAACACTGACCCTGTTTCACGCAGTCGACTGTCCACTACCTGAATGAAGGCGTGAGACGGTAAACGTCTATGTATAAAGCGTTCTCCATAAAGACGCCTTGCCTCATGGCTATTACCACGTGTCTCCCCATACATGAGATGCATGTCTGCTAACTGCTGGGTCGTATACGCAGCCATCTGTGTAATAGGGAGCTGGAACTGCAAAGTATCGTTTTTGTTTAACACTGGCACACTGCACAAATTGGCCGTATCACCGTACGAACACCACAGACCAATTGTTGCGATATTTGACTTGCCCACTCCACCACGTCAACTTCTTCCAATACAACATACTAGTACTCTTCAATGCGTATGGCAACCTAGAGCGAACTGCTGATCATATCCCAGCACCTGCAACACGTCTGGGACGACTGCCGGAGAGAACCAACCCTTCGAGCTCCTCTCGCGGGCACAGCAGTCATGAAGGTCAAACTTAGACTACGAGAGCCAGACTTGCCTGCGCAACGCTTTTAAAACTGGTCTCTTTTACGTCACAGTGATCGCTTGCGAACACTCTTGGTATTGCTCCCCACACCCTTTGTGTGGTGAAAGTGACATCTTCAGTTGGTGTACAGTGACACGCACGGTCTGTGTGTAAGACATTGTAGCATTTGTTGTTTGTTGTGTGTGTGTGGGGGGGTGATATTACGTAGTTGTCGCGTGTAAAAATACACGTTGTCGCAATCATCTGATATTGTGTTTCTCTTTCCCTCCTCCTGGTGGAGTAATGTGTCTCTCGTATGCTACATGACATGATTCGTTCATTCCTCGCGTGTAACTGGGGTATGCAACCGTGCTCAACTTTTCGGATTTTGTGTTCCTTGCTCATGTTTTGATGTTTGAGGTCGGGATGTGTTGTCTTTAACGCATTTCTCATTGTCACGGTCCTTCTTGCTGCGTTACATACCTTTTCCATGCATTGTTCTTGCTGGAAATCCCCAATTCCTTTGAGGACTCCATTGCGCATGCGTGCAGTGAACTTTTCATAGTGACTTCCTGACTGAGCACATACGATTCCTTTATGATTCCCTTGGAACCGCCTCTCTATCTGTTATAGTATTCGTCCCAGTTAGGTGTGACGATCACTTTGTCACCTTTTGCGAGGCTCCTATCTCGGAAACGAAGCCTCAGTCGTAAAAATGGAACTTAGACTTTTTGCTTGTTTTCGTGTGAGGAATCACCTCCCAAGTGTTGTAAACGACCTTTAGAAACACCCTGTACACATGTATGTTTATAAATGTTTATATTCTGATTATATTGAACACACCTACACTTCAGCATTTCAAAGCTCTGGAAAAAATTTGGTTAACACCCCCCCCCCTCACCCACGCGTATGTTGTACGCCTCAGGCCCCGCACCCACCTAGGGCCGCCCCTGACTGTACGTAAGGCATAACCGCGAAGATAGCAAAGGGAAAAGGAATTAAGACGAAAAGAATTGTGTGGGGAACCAGAATTGGGTACTGGAATAAACACGAGAGAAACAACCACAGATAATTAATTAAATTAAAACTGAATTAACGCGATTAACTACTTTCGTAACTTCGCGTAAAATAGGATCCAATCCCGATTAGCCTTCACATTCGTCAGTGCCATGATAGCAGTCGAATATTTGTGTAGATTCTTTACCACTTTTACTGTTTCGAATACCCTATTTGTTTACATGCCCAGCACAGAAACGAAGTTTGAGAAACAACTTCAGCGTTTTCCCGCTAGAGGTCACTATAAAACGTCTTTTCTGCAAGGCAATTATACGGTTAGTTGTAAATCGAACATGGTGGTGAAGTTTTCTCTCTGTTATTGTGCGGATTCGTTTCAATATAGTGTTTGACTAATGTGTCTATCTGAAATGGGAACAGACAAATGTTTGCTTGTGTAACAGAAAGGCCGTGTGAAATGAATGAAAGTGAAATATAAATAGGCCGCGGTTGAGCTAGTGTCATTGAAACTGAAAAATGGATGAACATACGTAAGTGAGTGACACAATGAAATGAGGAAGACTAGAATTCTGTGACAGGTAAGCAAATAGGAAAAGTGTTAATTTGTTGTACGTATGTGAACGTGTTAATTTGTATTTATTTGAGTGCAAAAGTAGAAAAATATGTAACCATTCCGTCATACACGTCCATTTTCTACCTCTTCAAGTTAATCGTGACGATGAGGTTGAACGATGATTAGTTAAATTAGATCAAGAACCAACACAGTGGAACGCAAACATGGGCGTCGGGAGGGGGGGGGGGTCGAACAGGTCGGTGGACCCCCCTGGAAATTGACATTGTTCATTTAAATATACAAGAACGCCGAAAGTTTGTTACTCTTATTGTTAAGGACAGAAATAAAGTTTATTTAGTTAGTATTCGAACATAAATCAATTCCATTTAGTTAGTATTAGAACAGAGTAATCAAAGTAAAAATGCATTAAGTGAAAAATACAGGAACACGGTTATATTCTACCATTTCATTCAAAAAACAAATGGTTGTACAGTTTTCAAAATTTTAATAATTACAGTTGTAGACGAGAGGTCACACAACACACTATATTAAGAAAACAATCCCCTTAAAATTTAAAGCCTTTTCTTGAACGAGACGTGCAAAGGTTAATATCATAATGCATTCAGATACTAACTGCATAAAATGCAAAATAGATAATAGAAAATAGTCGTGCTGGTATTCACTCGGTTGGTGGATCGAGTCTCCCCATTTATATAATTATAATAATAATTATTTCGAATATTTCTTTTGTTATTTTATATTTATTATTGTTTAACATTTATAACCGTGGTAATAATACTTATTATTTATCTACTATTCAACTTTTATCATTTGCCCAACCCACCCCCCCCCTCCCCCCTGCAAAAATTTCTGGCAACGCCCATGAATGCAAATGCTCTGAGGGGCGCCTCGATTGTGCCTTGCAATGAAGGAAGCCTGGGTTAATTAGTCAATTGGGTACACCACACACACACACACGTCTGTTTAGACGCAAGCATTTTGCTTGGCATTTTTCTGAATATTTCTGCTACGTTTGAAATGCTATCGTGTTAAGTTGAAATAATTTTATACCAGTTTGATGCCAAAGCATATTTCACAGCTAGAATTCGTTCTAATTTTCTTAACATCTTGCGCAGCATAACCAATGAGAAGCGAGCATAAGTGGTAAGTCAAGATTTCGTGTTCAAGTATTGCCTTTCCACTGCTGTACTCCTTGTGTACTTGATATGTGTATGTGTGTACTTACATTAAAAGCGTCCTCCCATTGCTCACTGGCAATAGCATCTCGCCCTTGACCCTCTGTGGTTGCCATAGCATCTCTAGTATTCCCGTCTATGAGTCCGATTTGGTAAAGGAGCTCGCTGTAATAAAGAATGTTGACGGGGTCGCTGAATCCATTGCCAATAGCCAATCCTGCAAGGTGAAAAATATATTAAAAACTTCCAACACAGAGAAATTTGTCAGTATACAGGGAATTTTTATGTAGGTCTAAAAAAAATCCTCAGAACGGAATATATTACAATGGGACGACGAGGATGCTTTCACAACGAAATATTTTGGACTTTGCTTCGGTGTGCATGGCTGCTAAAACACACACACACACACACACACACACACACACACAACTCTCTCTCTCTCTCTCTCTATTTTCTATTTGTCTTTCATTCTTGCTCTTTCTTTCTTTCGCTGTTTCTTTTTCTATGTTTCTCTCTTCCATTTTCTTTCCTTCTTTCATCCTCTATCAGCGACGGCGCCAGGATCAATCATCTAGGGGTGCGGAATGAAATTTAGGGACTGCAATATTGAAAAGAGAGATAAAATTAAACATGCATGTGTGCTTTAGCCATGACATCAAATACCAAAGAACGTTTAGTAGGCTTCTATGAAAATATGCCAGTGAAACTGAAAATTGCTAGTGACTTGATTAATTTTTCTTGCTTGTTTTGGCCACAACATGTACGTACAGAGAAGTAAATGCGGCTTCCCTTACAAGTTAGTGTCAATGGCTTACCTGTAATAGATACAATAATAGTGATATTTCTTCAGTACTTACGCTCAGTATCACGATATGATTTTCACAAGTCTTATCGTTCCTCTAATAAAATAAAGCCTTTTCACTCCAAAGTAAAATTACATAATGACACTATGAAGGTTATAAGTGCTTTCGGGTGAATTAAAAAAACATGTTTGGTAAGCAAATATGCACGATGAATAATGATGTAATTTGTTTACCGCCTGTTTAAACATTTTTTTAGTTGCCAGAAACTATTTCTTTGTTATTCTAAGCGTTTTGTCTGTGAAGAGTTATAACAGTATTTTCGGCTGAAAATAGGTTTTGGATAGGGGGTGCAGAAGATAATTAAGGGGTGTGCACCCCTTCACACCCATATGGCGCCGCCCCTGTCTTCTATACACCTCTCTTATCCTCCTATGATATGCCTCGTTCCATTTTTCTTCTGTCTAACACTGACACGGTCGTGCCAGAGTGAACCATATGATATTATTAATAGTCATAAGAATATACTATTTAGCTCAATATAAATTGAGAATGAGCAACATGAGACTATATATTGGTATACGCGTGATACCTCTCAGGGCACGGGAAAACATTAAGATTTGCAGTAAATAGACACAAAAACACAGAACTTACGTTTTAACATATGAATTCAGAATCTATTTATCTTGATTATCCAATTTAAAAAGAACCAAAGTTGTACATCATAACGAAACTCACAAAAAGAAATCACAGTAACCTCACAATCTTTCTTTCATGCACTTCCATTAATCTCGTAAATCCCAGCACAAGATTCATATCTATCAGGCGGGATGGTGTACTTCAACAGTCCGTTCATACGTCCGGGAAGGACATGTCAATCGCCCCCCTTCATTGAGTAACAAAATCGACGACGACTCGTGGAAGCACTCACAGTCTAGGAGATTTTGGATTCAACCTTCTAAAAGAACTTTCTTCATGTCTGGAGAACAATTAAAAATCTTCAGATTGTCGAAATTCACCTTGCACACTTCCTTACGAGTTTTTGTGTCCAATAACACTGCCGTGTTGAATTTCACTTGGGTAGCTATGAACGGTCCTGTCCACAAATAAAACAACTTGGAAATGGTTCGGTTAACAGCTGAACTTTGACGATGACTTCTTAGCACCACCAGGTCATCCTCCTTCAACTGCAAAGCATGGCACTTCTGCTTCAGTTTCCGCCTCTGCACAGAATATCGTTCCCTTAACTGCACTTGAACAACCTTACTCTGCCAGTCTTTCTCACCGTTTCCTGACTCAGGCCATGGAAAATCTCTTAGCACTTGTGGTAGAACTGAATGGCGGAAAAACAATTCAATGGATGAATATCCTGTAACTTCAGAAAGAGAATTGTTAATTAGCCAGGCAACTTCATAAACATCCTTGGACCAAACCTGGTGATCGTGCTGGCAATAAACCCTAAGTAAACGAGTTATCTCTTGGTTTGCTCTCTCTACTAAGTTTCCTTGAGGGTGGTAGGGCGTCGTACACACATGTTTCATTCCCATGGATTCGATGAAACTCTGCCATGACCGGGATGTGAACTGGGATCCTCTATCCGACAAAATTAGTTTAACAGCTGGATAATGAGCGAAATATCTCTCCTTCATTAAGCGAATTATCTCAGCGGTACTGGCCTTCCGCACAGGATAAACTGTGACGAACCTGGAGAAAGCATCTATAAGGCTGAGAATATAATAGTACCCTGAAGAAGGCGGTAATTTTCCAATAAGGTCAATGGAAAGCATCTCATGAGGTTCCTTTCCACTAATGTGCAGCTTTTCCTTCATGATACCTAACTTGTCAGGCTTCACTTTTGCACAAATCAGGCAATCACGGATATAGTTAGAAATATCAGGTTTCATTTTTTTTTCAATAATATCGGGATTGCAATTGCCTATAACACTTTCCCACACCAAAATGACCGCCATCATCATGAATTTTTTTCAGCAGCTCGGGACGTCTGGAATTCGGAACACACAACTTGTACTGTGGAGCCTCCCCACTGTAACTTCTAAACAGCAATCCATGATGAAGTTTAAAGGACTTCCGTAACCTGGTCATGCCTGCATCTTCGTTTTCAGTAGGCTGCTGAAGTTTAGCAATCATTTCACTGCAAAAATAATCTTTAGCCTGGGCTTCTTTCCAATCACTCACTTCTTCATCTTCATCTTCTTC
>NC_139257.1:27703589-27926089 GCF_977018435.1 Lepisma saccharinum
CGACTTTCTAAACGTTGCAACGTTGTGAGAAACGTTTCTCACAACGTTGCAACGTTTAGAAAGTCGTTAATTTTGTTTCTGTATTTTCCGTCGTTGGGTTTCCTCGTCATGTCTCACAACGTTGCAACGTTTAAAAAGTCGTTAATTTTGTTTCTGTATTTTCCGTCGTTGGGTTTCCTCGTCATGTCGATCGTCGCGAATCCGAAATCGTCACTGTTCCAGCAAGAAGAGCAACGTTCCGAAAATTGATTGATCAACAGGCCGTTGAGTTTAGTTCGAGAAAAACAAGGTTTTCGGAATGTAGCCAACGTTGGAACTCAACGAGGGCGTGGTTTGGAAAATCGGAAAATCGAAAATCACGTTCGAGGGTGACAACGTGAAAGTCAATTTGGGTGAGAAAAACAGCTGGAACAGGTATCCCGGCACGGTTGGACTGTGGGAACTCATCACCAAAAAAGCAGCCAAGAGATTACACAGACGAAGATTAGCAAAATTACAAGAAAATTTTGATCATGACGGATGCCTTGTACCAAAACAACGACGCTACGCAGAATCGCGTCAAATCTAGCAGCGGCGAAAAATACAAGAACCTCATCAAGCCGATATGGAACCAGGTCAAAACAGGCAGCGGCGTCAAACTCTACAACAACCTGCCCAAAGAGTTTGTGTGGGTTGACGACGTGCGCAAGCTCATAGACAGGTTGTTGGTTATTGCAGGAGGAGAATGCAGGCAACAGCAACTTTCGCAACGAGAAGGTAGGAATTGTGGACATGGTTAGCTCCAAGCTTGCCAACTTCATTGTGAATGACGACAAAAGCATAGGGTACCTCATCAAAATCATCAACACCCTACCTCCGAAATTTTGGAACGTGGCCGAAGGTCGAGGTCTCGTGAACGACATCATCAACAAGCTACCCTTCAAGATGCACTTGCCAGGTTACCAGTACCGCGGTCCCGGTACCAAACTCGAACAGCGACTAAAGAGAGGCGACAAGGGTGTGAATCCCCTGGATGCTGCATGCAAGAATCACGATATTGCCTACAATACCAATACCGATCTCGATGTGCGTCATGATGCTGACAGAAAGTTAGAGCACGCAGCTTTCGGGAGACTCGTCAGCAGAGACGTCTCGCTGGGCGAACGGGTCGCCGCATTAGGTACGACCATCGCCATGAACACAAAACAAAAAAATTGAGGATGGGGTTATAAATAACAACCTACCCGAACTGCTCTGTAAAAAATAATCAAGATATGATCACCAAATCCTCTGACGGCATCCCAGGGAGTCACAAGCAGACAGGTATTATCGCTACGTTCAAACCAAACTCTAAATTCATGGAGCCAATTATCTACACACCCTCCCCACCGATATACTTTCCTGTATCTCGTAATCGCATAGACAACATAGAATTAGCAGTGACAAACAAGAAGAGGGAGGTGGTTGATTTTGCAGGAGGCGCGACCACTGCCGTCGTGGAGATTAACATATAATAAATAGCCATCATGGAACAAATCGAAAGTTACGAGTTGCAGTCCTTCCCTCCCAACCGTCGCACGTTTGCCAACCTTAACAAAGCGAATCGAGAGATAGAATACGATGTGGACGTCGGGGATGGATTCATTCACCCTCACAGAGCTGATTTGTACGTCAAGTTTGATGTAGTGAAGAGAGACAACGGCGAAGCATTTCTTGCCAACGCAAACCTAAGACTCGTAGATAATTTTGTGCCGTACCTATTCTCGCAGGTGGAAGTTAGAAAGCACGGCACCGTCATCGATAGGGTTGACTACCCCGGGATTACCTCGACTGCCGTAGGAACACTGAAACTCTCCAAGACCGATGCAGCATACTACCAGGCAGGGGGATTCGAAGCAGGTACAAAAATCAAAACTCAAAGTCACACAGTACTGTTTCCCATGCGTCTGCTGCCCGGTTTCTTCTCGGACTACAAGGAGATCATGTGGAAGGGTGGTTTGCGTGTTACTTTTCGCAGAGCTGCCAACGACAACAACGCACTGATGCGATACAGCACTTTGGGACCGGACGAGACTACCTTGCTTCCCAACACACTACCCGACGCTGCCAAGTGTATTGTAAAATCCATGGAGCTGCGCGTGCCAGTGGTAGAATACGAATCAAACTATGCTCTCAAGTACAAAGCCGACATCCTGAAGAATCCTCAAGTGTCCATTCAGTTTTATGGCTACCAGTGTGTGCAAAAACCTGCTTCCGGCAATCATTTCGAATTTGACGTAACCACGCAATTCAACAACATTCGGTACGACATGCCCGAGTTTGCAGTCGTACTCTTCCAGACAAGAAGAGGTAGCAATCAGGAGAAAAATTCAAGCCAGTTCGACAACTGCAAGATTAAGAACATTTACCTCAAAAATGGCAGGAACGAAGTTTTCCCACGTGAGAACTACAACCTAAACATCGCAGAAGAGGACTACCTGAAACTGTACGAGGCGTACACAGCTTACAAACGAGTGACTTCCGGTAACGTGGACGTGTACTACAATCCAAACGAGTTCATAGCTCGCAGACCCATGTTCCTCATCAACACATCTAAAAGAAAGCAGGTGGTTGTTAACGATCGCACCAACATCAAGATTGTGTGCGAGTTCCACGATGCCTTGCCTGCCGACACTCTGTGTAGCGTCATCCTCATCGCGGAGAAAACTTTTGTGTATGATGCCAGGAACGAGCGAGTAACCGAACAGTTTTAAGAAAAAAATATACTAACCAAAAATCCTTTGTTAACCTGCAACGCTGTGTCCAGAATGTACTGCAAGAAGTGGAGGTTGATAATAAAACATCTTCTTACAATATATATACACACTGCCTGTCAACACCTTGTTTTGTGGTCAATCTGAAAATATAATAAAATTAAATCATGCTTGAGCGCGCAATATTGATACAGCCTAGTGAGTTGGCAACATTAGTAGACCCAAATGGAGAATTCTGCGACCGAAAATGAGGCTCGGTGAGGCTCGCCTTAATAGTTTGCTCTTGTAAGACATAAGCCTTATTTTATCGCAGTGTTGCCAACATCTTACTCGAAAAAATCACCAAGATTTCTCTCCATGTTCCACTACATAGGATATCCTCGGGCAAGGCATCGTGAAACTCGCAGACGATCTTGATGTTGGTTCGATCGTTGACCACAACCTTCTTTCTCTTAGATGTGTTGATGACAGTCATGGGTCTCCGTGCTTTGAATTCGCTGGGCGTGTAGTACATGTCCACGCTTCCCTCGGTCACGCGTTTGTAAGCCGAGAACGCTTCGTAAAATTTGAGGTAATCGTCTTTGGTCACGTCGAGGTTGTAATTCTCGTGCGGAAACACTTCGTTTCTACTGTTCTTCAGATAAACATTCTTGATCTTGCAGTCGTCAAACTTGCTGGAATCTTTTTCCTGATTTTTGTCCCTCCCGGTCTGAAAAAAACACTACGATGAAATCTGGCATGTCGAACTGTATGTTGTTGAACTGCGTCGCATCAGTGCATCAGTGCGTCGTTGTCGTTGGCCGCTCTTCGAAACGTAACGCGCAGTCCTCCCTTCCACATGATCTCCTTGTAGTCCGAGAAGAAACCAGGCAGCAGACGCATGGGAAAGAGCACCGTGTGACTTCTCGTCGATATTTTGGTTCCCGCTTCGAATCCCCCGGCCTGGTAGTACGCTGCATCCGTTTTGGATAATTTCAAAATTCCCACTGCCGTCGACGCGATGCCTGGATAATCTATTCTGTCGATGACGGTGTTGTGTTTCCTCACCTCCACCTGCGAGAACAGGTGAGGCACGAAGTTGTCCATAAGTATCAAGTTTGCTGCTACGGGAAACGCGTCTCTGCTTTCCTTCTTCACCACATCGAATTGAAGATAGAGGTCCGCTCTGTGAGGATGAACAAACCCATCCCCTACGTCCACGTCGTATTCGATCTCTCTGTTCGCTTCGTTCAAATTTCCAAACATAGGTTCTATTCATATTTTTACTCATGTATAGACATACATGAATCAGCAAACATATTTTTTCTAAGTCTTGCCGTTTCCAAAATAACCTTATTTCCACTCACCATTTTCGATTTCCGAGCATAGGTTCTATTCATATTTTACTCACATATAGACGTACGTGATGAATCCGAAAACAGATTTCTCCTAAGTCTTACCGTTTCCAAGATAACCCCACTTCCGGTCGCTATTTTCGATTTCCGAACATAGGTTCTATTCATACTTTTACTCACGTATAGGTGTACGTGATGAATCCGCAAACAGAATTTTCCTAAGTCTTACCGTTTCCAAGATAACGCCACTTTCGGTCGCCATTTTCGATTTCCGAACATAGATTCTATTCATACTTTTACTCACGTACAGGTGTACGTGATGAATCCGCAAACAGATTTCTCCTAAGTCTTACCGTTTTCAAGATAACCCCACTTCCGGTCGCCATTTTGGATTTCCGAACATAGGTTCTATTCATACTTTTACTCACGTATAGATGTACGTGATGAATCCGCAAACAGATTTCTTCTAAGTCTTACCGTTTCCAAGATAACGCCACTTCCGGTCGCCATTTTCGATTTCCGAACATAGATTCTATTCATACTTTTTCTCACGTATAGGTGTACGTGATGAATCCGCAAACAGATTTCTCCTAAGTCTTGCCGTTTCCAAGATAACGCCACTTCCGGTCGCCATTTTCGATTTCCGAGCATAGGTTCTATTCATACTTTTTCTCACGTATAGGTGTACGTGATGAATCCGCAAACAGAATTTTCCTAAGTCTTACCGTTTTCAAGATAACCCCACTTCCGGTCGCCATTTTGGATTTCCGAACATAGATTCTATTCATACTTTTACTCACGTATAGGTGTACGTGATGAATCCGCAAACAGATTTCTTCTAAGTCTTGCCGTTTCCAAGATAACGCCACTTCCGGTCGCCATTTTCGATTTCCGAACATAGATTCTATTCATACTTTTTCTCACGTATAGGTGTACGTGATGAATCCGCAAACAGATTTCTCCTAAGTCTTGCCGTTTCCAAGATAACGCCACTTCCGGTCGCCATTTTCGATTTCCGAGCATAGGTTCTATTCATACTTTTTCTCACGTATAGGTGTACGTGATGAATCCGCAAACAGAATTTTCCTAAGTCTTACCGTTTCCAAGATAACGCCACTTCCGGTCGCCATTTTCGAATTCCGAACATAGATTCTATTCATACTTTTACTCACGTATAGGTGTACGTGATGGATCCGCAAACAGATTTCTCCTAAGTCTTGCCGTTTCCAAGATAACCCCACTTCCGGTCGCCATTTTGGATTTCCGAACATAGGTTCTATTCATACTTTTTCTCACGTATAGGTGTACGTGATGAATCCGCAAACAGATTCTTGCTAAGTTTTACCGTTTCCAAGATAACCCCACTTCTGGTCGCCATTTTGGATTTCCGAGCATAGGTTCTATTCATACTTTTTCTCACATATAGGTGTACGTGATGAATCCGCAAACAGATTTTTTGCTAAGTCATAAATTGGAGGGTTCTATGACAAACTATATTAATTCTCGTAAGAGAACAAAACATGTCCTACGGGGCAAGTTAAGGGGGCATGTGCATGGCCAAAGTAGCAGCTGGCCTCTCCCCTTTCAACGTGAACTTGGGGGTGGCGCAAATTCCACGCCGGAACAGGCATTCTGCCCGGTACGGAAGTTGATGTTTATCGCGGCGTTACAAATCCAGCCGGCTGTACGGAAGCTGATCTTCACGTGTATTTTTCACGAGACACGCTAAACGCCACATGCATACGCAAGATCATGGCCTTGCGTAAAAAATCAAAAAATATAAAAACAATAAGACTTTACCGCCGGGCAAACTGCTCGAAATAGACGCCAAACAGAACACGGCTAAATTGATGATGAATAGCATGTATGGTCAGATGTACAAATTGAAAAACATTCCGGAAGAGATTCGCCCGCGCGTCAATCAATTTTACGTTCGAAGGCCGTACGGGAAAACCTTTACGTTTTTTTTTGGTTGGGCACCACGCCAGGGGGCCAGGAATCCTAAAAAACAACAATTATTATTATTTTGTCTGTTTGCTTGCGTCACAATACACGCGCACGCGTGTGTATGTGTGACACATCGTTCCCCCGAGAGAGGTTTACAAAAATCACGATATACAAACATTGCCGGTGTTGGAAAATTACGATATGGCGCATTCGCTCGTTACTGTTGCCAGCCAATGGGTCTCTCTCTCTTTTCATCTTACAGCAACGTTGGAATCTCTATTTTTTTAGTTGTAAGTAAATTGCCAACACACTCTAGTTAATAATGCTACATATTATACGCGCACACGCACGCACATACTATATTACCATCCACCCATATCTCTCTCTCTCTTTTACGGCAGTACATATTTGTTGCCGGCTCTCTTTGTTTAGTATATGTAGGTTGGCAAAAATTGCTTTATGCTCTGTAAGGCATGCCTTAAGTAAGGTTGCCAGCTCCTTGCTTTAGGCTAGGTTAGACCAAAAAAGCTGTAGGTGGGCTGTCGGTTGTTTAACTCTTCCCTCTCTCTTCTCTCTCTTTTTTTGTAAAAAGCTATGGCAAAAATACCAGTAGGTTGGCAACCTTGCTTTATGCACTAAGGCAAGTCTTAAGTAAACTTGCCAGCTCCTTGCTTTAGGCTAGGTTAGACCTGGTTAGGTTAGGTTGGGTTAGGTTAGGTTAGGTTAGGTTAGGTTTGAGTAGGTTAGGTTAGGTTAGGTTAGGTTAGGTTAGGTTAGGTTAGGTTAGGTTAGAGTAGGTTAGGTTAGGTTAGGTTAGGTTAGAGTAGGTTAGGTTAGGTTAGGTTAGGTTAGAGTAGGTTAGGTTAGGTTAGGTTAGGTTAGGTTAGAGTAGGTTAGGTTAGGTTAGGTTAGGTTAGGTTAGAGTAGGTTAGGTTAGGTTAGGTTAGGTTAGGTTAGGTTAGGTTAGAGTGGGTGTTGGCAGCTGTCGGTTGTTTAACTCTTCCCTCTCCTCTCTCCTCTCTCTCTCTCACCTCTCTCCCTCCTCTCTTTTCTTGTAAAAGGCTATGGCAAAAGTACCAGTAGGTTGGCAAAAGTACCAGTAGGTTGCCAGCTCCTTGCTTTATGCGCTGTAACGCAAGCCTCAAGCAAGGTTGCCAGCTCCTTGCTTTATGCACTGTAACGCAAGTCTCAAGCAACGTTGCCAGCTCCTTGCTTTAGGCTAGGTTAAACCCCAAAAACAACCTTGGTGATTTTTTCGAGTAAAATATTGGCAACACTGCCAGAAAATAAGGCTCGTGCCTTACAAGAGCAATCTATTAAGACGAGCCTCAAGCAAGATTGCCAGCTCCTTGCTTTAGGCTAGGTTAAACCCCAAAAAAAAACCTTGGTGATTTTTTCGAGTAAGAAGCTGGCAACACTGCCATCAAATAGAGCTCATGCCTTACGAGAGAAATCCATTAAGGCAAGCTCACCGCTTCAGCTCACCACAAGAGGACGTTCAACCGGGTTGATTGCACTACTTCCATGCTGGGATACAATCCGAACACTTCATCCTTGTCGAACTTCCCCGTGCTCAGGTAGTCTCGTGCCAAAGATCCCAACTCGATTTTATCCGAAGAGGACGTGCTACCAATGGCTCGACGTCGTGCCGGTGCATCCTTCAGTTCGAACGGCGTCGAAGGAATGCTCGAAATAGGCGTGGGTACGGCGTAACTTTTAGCTGCGAGCGGCACGAGTTCGTTGATCAAATTTTTATTTTGTTCCGTGACACTTTTAATTTCTTTACCTAGACCGCTGATGGCATCGATCACAGGTTGATCCTGACGTTTCTTCTCTTCGTAGAATCCGCGATTCTCGGATTTCCAACCTTTGAAGCGTTTCGCGAGGTAATCGCGAAGCTTGAGATTTTCGTCTTCGATTTTTCGTTTCGTCATGACGTTATTTATATACGTCGTTTCTCACAACGTTGCAACGTTTAGAAAGTCGTTGATTTTGTTTCTGTATTTTCCGTCGTTGGGTTTCCTCGTCATGTCGATCGTAGCGAATCCGAAATCGTCACCGTTCCAGCAAGTAGAGCAGCAGCGTTCCGAAAATTGATTGTAGTTCATGTCTCCGCCTACGTAGTCATCGTACGCGTGCTTGAGGTTGGTGTGATCTTGACGAAACTAACATATGAAATTAGCGTTGTCGCGCACTAACTGTTTTGGAATTTTGGAAAACGTTTGAGCTAGGTAGAAACAATCCATTCCTTTGTGACGACCTTGCGTGAAAAAGTTGCGAATTTCATTTTGATTTTCCAGGATGGCGTCGTCGAACACGACGACTGAATTTTCACGACAATCGTCGAGTGGTTTTATTTCCGAGGCGAACGTTGCAATGTCCAGACCATCGTACAGTTTCATCAGTTGCTGGTATTTAGATTGCTCCAAACTTTTCGAGAACACGTACAGGTGCCTGTTTTTCCAATTTAACCAATTCGGTGCGAGGAGAAAATTGTCCACGAGCAGTGTCGTTTTCCCACACCCCGAAGGACCTACGATCAGACAGCGGATGCTGTCGGGAAGCAACTCGCCATTCTTTTTCTTCGCTTGACTTTCCGGATCCGGTAGACGCTTCACCACGTTCCACGTACTCACAAGATCACTTCGTTCGCGTCGATCCAACTCTTTTCCGGAAGTCCCAGCCATTTGACAAACAGTTTGTCACCTTTCCTACGCAATACTTTCTCGATGAGGTACGTGTCGGGGTGTTTCGTTTTAGAGAGTTCCTCTTCGTAAAATCTTCCTTTCAAAATCTCGCCGCTACTATCTTTTATTATATACGTGTGTCGGTTTCCGGGTAGAACTCGAACCACCGTAAAAAGTTCCGTGCTCCAATTTTTTGTGAATCCCTTCTCGAAGGTGCGTTTGAATTTGCTGATCCTCACCCGGTCTCCAATTTTGTATTTAGCTTTTTTTGTCGTGGGTGTGTACTTTGGACAGTAAACGGTAGAAATTAAACGCTGCTCGTCGGACTTGGTAACGTCGGCTGGCTTCATGCCTATCGTTCTGTGTACCGTGTGATTATAGGTGTCGACGAGTTCCGGCAGGATGTCGACCCATTTGTAATTTCCCCGAAGCGTGAATCGTTTCCACATGTGTGTTTTCAAGGTTCGATTGAATCTTTCCACGATGCTGGCTTTGATGTGACTGAAGGTCGAATAATGTCGAATCTTGTGTTTTTGAATAAACTTTTGGAATACAGCGTTGTAAAATTCCTTACCGTTGTCCGTTTGCAGAAACCGTGGTCGTCTGCCACCGCTTTCGCGAAAAATTGTCTTGAATGCTTCCGTGACGCACGTTCCCGTTTTCGCCTTCAAAGGTAGAGCCCATGCGAATTTCGAAAACGTGTCTATGACGGTGAGAAGGTACTTGTTGCCCTTGTTCAATTTATGCACGCTTTTCAAATTGCCGCTACTCATCTCCACGAGGTCACTTTGCCAGAGGTCGTCGATGCCCTTGGTTACCACAGCCAAACGTTCGTAGTTACGGCGTGCAGTTTTATGCAATTCTTCGACGATGGCTTGCCTAGACATTTTTTTAGAGATTACGTTTCAAGAGAAGCACAAGCGTGATGGGATTCAAAGAGGGTGGCACTTCGCTCGTGTTTTGAATGATCAGCTTATCGCCGGCACTCACGTCGAAAACGGTGAGATCTTCGTCTTCGTGTATTTCATATATGTTGCGCGTTTCGTTCCAACGTGCCAGAGGAATGTTTCCTGCTTTCTGGACACCACGATTCGATATCAAAGTCATGGTAGGAACGCTAGCTTTTCTGCCGTGAGACCAGTACGAAAATTCGTTTATCTGAATCGTGCCATCGAGGAGAAACTTGTAGTACGGATGATAAGGATGCAACATGTACAGTTTGTTACCTTCGACGAACGTGGAGATTCTCTGTTGATTGGGAACGCTGTTGATTTCGATGGCTTGCAGAAAATGCAGTTTAGCGAATTTAGTGTCGACGCCGAGCAGATTGCTGTGAACTTGTCCGAGTTTATTTTCGATGGGCAGCAAATGCTCGACTATGGCATCCGTTACGGTAGAAAACGACGGTTTGATTTTCACTTCCACGTTCAACTGCTTGTAGTTTTCGTTGAGTTCTTGCAACTTGGCACCGAAAGAGGCCAGCGTCGATTCCTGCGTGGATTCCAGCACTCCAACTTGATCTCTGATGTTGACGACAATGTTCTGAAGGTTCTCGACTTGATTCAATTTCGAGCTCTTCTCGGTAAGATCGTTCACGATGCTTCGCATCTCTGTAAACTGCGTGTGAAGATCGGCGACGCTCTGCGAAGTGGGCAGCGTCGACACCAGCGAACTAATTTCGTCTCGAATCTCTTCCACGTTCGCCGTATCCGTTTCCAGTCGTTTCAGCATTCGAGATATGTTTCTTTTCAAAGCGTGCAATTCTTTGGAGGTGGGGAGATTGGCCACTTTACTCTCGAGATCGCTCAATGAACTTTTGATGTCGCTCGTTTCGGATAGTGCCGTCACCGCCGTTTTCAATTTTTCCAAATCTTCGCTCGAAGGCACGCTCGTCCGTAACGATTCCAAGTCACCCTGTATGTTGTCGAGTACGTGATGAAAATGAGCGAGATTCGTTTCGACGTTCAAATTTTCTAAATATTCGATCTTCTGCTGAACCGTGCTCAACGTGTCTTGAATGCTCGTCAACGCTCTCGCTTCAGCGTGAATATTTTTAATTTCTTCGTTGATCAATTCCAAGGACGCCTGAAGCGTAGCGATGGTGGTTTGAATGTGTTCGAAATCTCGATACGCCTCCAATTGAATTTTTATGTTCGCGACGCTTTTACCGATGACCTGCAGTTCGTCCGACGATGGTAGGTTCGTCATTGTATCTTCCAAAATCTGCAACTTGGATTTAATTTCTTCCAACGTGCTGGTGAATTCTTCTTGTAATTTGGAAACGACGACATGCAAGCGTTCTGCGTCTATATCGCTCACGACGGTTTGAAGTTCAGAGCAATTCTTTTCTATTGCGGAAGTTCGTTCTTCGATTTCGAGTTTCAATTTTTCCAAATCTTCATTTTTCGATTGAAATTGCTGTAATTTGGCCAAATCATTTTGAAGCGAATCCACGCTCAACTGTATATTTTGAACGCTGTCGTAAGAAGGTACGTCGACATAATTTTTTATCAGCGTTTTCAGTTCGGAATCGATTTTCAGAATGGGGTCGAGACATTGCGTTTGGAGCGTAGCGATTTCCGACTCTAAACTTTTGTTTAAGGTCTCCTGCAAAGCAATCAAATCGGTCCTCAACTTCTTAACTCGAATGTCCAACATGAGAATCTCTTCTGCGTGGTCTACACGCTTGGTGTTGCCGAAAATGTCGTTAGGCATTTTTGGTTAACGGTTATTTATAATAGGATAGACGATTCGTAATTCTACGAAGAGAGGAATGAGTTTGTCGTAATCTCCGAGGAGTTCCATGTAAAGATAATCTCCTGCGGACACATCGTACGTAATGTTAGAAAGCATCTTGTCGTGCTTGATTCGAAAAATGTTCTTGCCGGTAGAAATTTTGATTTCGCCTGCGTTTTCCGGATTCACGGTGATTTGAAGTTTCCCGTCGATCGGAATTTCGTAGAAATGTAAATTGTTATTAAAAACATAAAACATCTTGCCCACATCGTCATTCAGTTTCGTCCAAATGCTGTTGAGGTGAATGATCAACAGACCGTTGAGTTTAGGTAACACGGAAGGTAAGACTTCATGATCTGGTATGGTTTCCATAATAATCTGTTTTTTGAAACCGAACAAATTCATAGGCATGCTGGTTATTTAAGAATACAGTCAAAGTTTTTTGTAATGACAGTCAATGTTTTTTTTTTGTAATAACTAACAACATGATTTTTTTTTTGTTTTGTTTTGTTTTTATGAATCTTCTGTTGAAGATGGGCATATGTTGCAGGTTTTGCTTTCTGCTAAGCGATAGTGCCCCCACGGCAATGTGTGAATACCACACTCGAGGACGCACCTCTTGTCGTCGTTGGGATCCAGCGCAATTTTTCTAACTTTGTTTGTGGTGATGATATGGTCGACGCTCTGGATGCGCTGTTCTTCTCTTAGAACCGACGACCTGGTCTTGAGGCAATCGACAAAGTCCTCGAATGCGAGATGCTCCCGAACCACCTGTCTGCCGACACCCTTAGCCTTTTTGGTAACGCTGCCCTCGGCTTTGATGGCATAGGCCTTGGCGCGAAGACCCGCAAACTCGAGAATTACATCACCGTCCTTCTCGTCTTTGAGTTTGCCAGGCACTTTTTTGTTTCGGGGCAGGATGCCGTACTGGTTCGGCTGGGGATAGCCCGAGGTGTCGAAGAGGTTGACCAAAGATGGTACCGTGACTATATCCCCGTATGCATCGGCTGAGTGGACTTGGTACACCAAGCTGTCCGTGTCCGTGTAGAGAAGTGAGATGTTGTGGCTATAATGTGGACGTAATATGTCGTAGTACGTCTCGAACATGTGCATCTTGCTCAGGTCTAATACTAAGGCACCAACATAAATTGGCTTGTCGAGCCTCACCTCACTCTTCCTCATATGCACCAGAGCAAGCTGCTCATTATAAATGGTCCTCGATTTAAATAATGGGTTTGCTACGAGCCTGCGACATTGTGCTTTCCTCGTTACCAATTTTATGTCCATGCGATTCCGTACATTCTCCATAGTTTTGCCAAACACCGCATTATTCATTAACTTGAAGAAATCGCGATCAAAATCAGAAGTGGCGACTGTGCGATGTTCGGTGTTGAGCTCGATGTATGGCTTCAACCATGGAGAATGCTCGAACTTGAGGATGTGGTGAACTGCGTGGACGGTAACCCCTTGCTTCATCAACCACCGGAGATTCTGGTAGTGCAGGACATAACGCTCTTTGGACTCGAAATCCATGACGAGCTTCTTCTGGTTGGAATCGGGTGGACACTTGAACTCGGGTGCAGGGGGAAGATCGCTGAACAAATCCTGCAGCTTCTCGGAGAACTCAAGGTCCACCTCGGCGAAGAACCCATGTTCCGAATCGTCAAAGCTTTCGACGTCGAAGTTGGAAGGGTCAGCCCACTCGAAGCCTCTAAAAGGGAGTGGCTGCATCATGGAGTGTCCGTAGAGGTTATTGACGTCCGTGTACATGATGTAGCTGGACGGTTGTGAGGGGTCGTAGCCGGTGGCCATGTGGTGATTGTTGGCGTGCGAGTGTCGCTGCGACACCTGGACCATTCCACCCCGCACGGCACGTTCCACAAACAGCATCATGTCCACGTCCGAAAGAAGCTCCAGCTCGATCTTCGTCACCAGAAACATGGCTGACCACGCCAGTCCGGGGAGACTGTAGAAGTAGGCGGGGTCCAGCTGGTAGATAGTCTTGGCGGTCGCACGGAACGTCTGGAACACGTCGGCGAGGAGCGTCACATCAAGTCTGAGGTAGGCGTCGTGGTAGTCCCCGAGAGTTCGACAGCCCAGCTCGCGCCACATGGACTGGGCATGGTGATATTCCTCGTCGGTGATGTTCGAGCCTCGCAGCTTGCTGTAGAAGTTTGCTCGAGGAGGTAGCGACGTCTCTGCGAACTTGGAAGGGTCTGTGATGCATTCGTAGGGATAGACACCCTTACGCTTGAAGAGACCTGCGTCCAAGTTCGGAAAGTTTCCGGAGGTAATGAGCATTTGCTCGTCGCTAAGCTTCCCTGCGAGAGCATCGAGGCTGGCCGGGAGGAACCTCAGGGAGTCGAGGAAGCGAAGCTCGACGGTAGAGTGTGTTCCTGAGATTCGCACCCACTTGCTCAACCTAATGTAACGCTCCTCGTTCTGCGCCAGGACGTTGATTCGCATGTCGTCGTAGCCAAAGTGAGGTACCAGATGGTGGAAGTCGTATCCCGAGCCATTATGAAAAAACACAGGGATGAAGCGCGGGTCCCGGGCCATGAGGTTGCATCCGTTGCACCATGGACCAACATACCTACCGTTAAAGTGATCGTGGTGTTGGACTTTACGGTTGTTGGCGGTGTACTCCTTGACGCAGACAGGGCAAGCGATGGCCTCGTCGTGTCTACGCTGATCGTCGGGAGACAGTGGGAGCATAGACTTGGGGGGCAACAGTACCTTCCCTATCTCGTTGGCCTCGACAACCATCCTCTCGAGGAAGTGTTTGGCTGCGTCGGGGCCACGGTACACGTAGGGCTCGGGGGCAATATGCTGGTCACGTCGCACCACAACGTATGCGAAACTGGATGCCTCGTGGAGTTGGTAAGGGGTGGTGGAGGAAACTTCGGGATCGGGATCGCAAGTGGACAGGGGTTTGAGGAAGGCTTCGAAATCCGCGATGATGATAGCGGGATGCTCCACCATGGCACCGTGCATGTGGAAACGCTCCACAGTGCCAGGTTTGGGCAAGACTGCCACACCCGGCTCGTTGTTACTACAGTAGAACTTGTGGCGAGCGAGCTTCTCTGCAGCGATGTTGGGACCTCTGATGTGCTGATAATCCTGCTGTTTTTGATTGTCAAAAGTTGACAGGCACCTGCGACAAACTTCTATGCTACCATCATGCTTACTTTTTTGGCTCGACACCAACCGGGAGAGCGAACGGATGAGGGTGTAGTGGTGATGGGTCTCGTCCTTGATGAGCAGAAGGTGAATTTCCTGCGCACCATCAACATTTACGTCGCTCACGCGAATAGGGTACACCGCATTTTCGTCAGTGAGACCGTAAACGTTGATAGCCAACCGCGTATGAGCCTCGAATTTTCGAATGTCCGAAAGCGCCACCGGGTAGTCGATCCCAGCCATCGCAACTTCCAGCTCTGACTCGTAGGGTAGGTAGTGGTTAACTCGGCGTGGTTGGTTTTTCCGGTCGACAGGATGCAACGCTGCCAGAACACACCATACGAAGCACTTGGCGTCACTGTTCTGAATGTTCAGGACGGCCTTCTTTGCCACAATGGTAGGTGGTAAGCGGACGTAGCTGGAGGCGGAGAGGGGCCAGAACTTACAAAGTTTGACGCACAGTTCGTGAGGCTCGCCACACAGCGAACCCCCCGAGCCTTTAGCTTGATGTTCCTCCTGTTTTGCCACCAGCTCATCGGCAAACTGGTTGTAGATGGCCTCGAGGTTGTCGACATCCGCCAGATGCAGCGTTTTCGCCTTGGTGTTGTGGCAGAAGCTGTAAATTACGTCAGACGGGTTCTTGTACTGGCAACGTAGCGATGCGTAGAATTTGGTGGAGTGCATTGCAAGCGCATCACCGAGGATGGAAATAATTTCGGCTTGCACGTTCTCCAAAAAGCTACGCACGTCGCATGAGCCCTCCGAAGTGAGGACAAAGTCCTCCAACGAACGCTCGAAAGCAGTCTGGTTCGCTTTCGCCACAGGCTTGACGCGTTTGGCGGATGGTGGCGAGTCGGCTTCCGCTTTCCTCTTGGTCGAGCTGGTCGACGGTTGGGGAACAGGTGTTCCGACGACAACTTTGCATGATGTTATATGCCTCTTCAAATTATTAATGGTAATATGTATACCGCACCTGGGACATGGTTCGGTGGCAGCCAAATGCTTGCCTGGCACGCAGGTGCGACAATGTCTTGCAAAACGTTTGCTTGATATGGTTCTCTTGCACACAGGACAACTTTTCATGGAGCGCATCTTGTTGAAAATATTTGTGGGTATGTTATTATATATATATAGTGGAGTGCTACAAAATAAATACTGTGCAATAATTCACAATGGTGTTGGGTTTGGTGGGAGTGTGCTATTTATGCTACTTCTTGCTTCTTAATGAAACCTGTAAATAATTGAAAAAAATAATTAAGCTTGTGTATAGAAAACACAAAAATATTATGTGTGCATAATTCTACCAAACAAACTTTTTTTCTAACCCTCAGTCCTCTTGGCGTATGAAGTATAAATTATAATTTCAGAAAACATGGTTATTTTCCGCTCGCCATTTTAAAAATCAAACCATAAGCATTATTTATGTTTATAGTATTCGTCGAGCGATAGCAGATAGAGCAAGAATCGTTTTCCTACAACCCATAGTTGATGAATTACAAAACATCTTAGAAATTGCATGAAAAAAAAAGCATGCAACTTTATTTGTAACACGCACATACATTCTCCATCTTCATCAAGAAAATATTATAATAAACATAATTATTTTTATCTATATCTCACAATAAAACTCTATATCCAAAAATATCACAACATCAAATAACACTAGAGTCGTTAGTACACGTTGCATGCATTACGGAGGTCCTCTGTAGGGTTTCATGGAAGTTTGGGGGGAAAAAAAAACACGTGAAACTCTACAGAGGTGCGGTAATCTATAACCGCAGCCATTAGAAAACTTTTACATTTTTGGTTGGGCGCCACGCACCCTGGCGAGGTTATAGGGGCCAGGCCTCCTAAAAATAACAATTATTATTTTGTTTGTTTGTTTGTGTTACAATACATATGCGCGCGCGTGTGCGCGTGTGTGTGTGCGTGTGTGTGTGCGCGGCACGTCGTTCCCCCGAGAGAGGTTTACAAAAGCCACGATATACAAACATTGGCCCCCGGGAGTTGGAAAATTACGATATGGCGCATTCGCTCATTACCGTTCCCAGCTATAGGTTTTTCTCTCTCTCTAGCCCTTGCCAACTAAAAAAAAGTGTAGGTAGGAGTTGGTAGCACTGCGAGAAAATAGAAATTTTTACTTGATGACGTTGAACCCGTGCAGTGTTCCCATCCATCCATCTCTCTCTTTTACGGCAGTGCCGGCTTTCCTTGTTTAGTATATGTAGGTTGGCAAAAATTGCTTTATGCACTGTAAAGCAAACCTCAAGCAAGGTTGCCAGCTCCTTGCTTTAGGCTAGGTTAGACCTGGTTAGGTTAGGTTAGGTTTGGGTGGGTTAGGTTAGGTTAGGTTAGGTTAGGGTGGGTGTTGGCAGCTGTCGGTTGTTTAACTCTTCCCTCTCTCTCTCCTCTCTCTTTCTCCTCTCTCTTTTTTGTAAAAAATTGTAGCAAAAATACCAGTAGGTTGGCAACCTTGCTTTATGCACTGTAAGGCAAGCCTCAAGCAAGGTTGCCAGCTTCTTGCTTTATGCACTGTAAGGCAAGTCTCAAGCAAGATTGCCAGCTCCTTGCTTTAGGCTAGGTTAGACCAAGAAAAAAAACCTTGGTGATTTTTTCGAGTGAGGAGTTGGCAACACTAATCTCCACTTGAGGGCGGTCAACCGGGTTGATTGCACAAGCAAAATTGCCAGCTCCTTGCTTTAGGTTAGGATAGACCAAAAAAAATCTTGGTGATTTTTTTTCGAGTGAGGAGTTGGCAACGCTGATTTTTACTTGAGGGCGGTCAACCGGGTTGATTGCACAAGCAAAGTTGCCAGCTCCTTGCTTTAGGTTAGGTTAGACCAAAAAAGGCTGTGGGTAAGCTGTCGGTTGTTTAACTCTTCCCTTTCTCTTTTTTTTTTCTTGTAAAAGGCTATGGCAAAAGTACCAGTGGGTTGGCAACCTTGCTTTCTGCGTTGTAAGGCAAGCCTCAAGCAAGGTTGCCAGCTCCTTGCTTTAGGTTAGGTTAGACCCAAAAAAAAACCTTGGTGATTTTTTCGAGTGAGGAGTTGGCAACACTGCGAGAAAATACCTCAAGCAAGGTTGCCAGCTCCTTGCTTTAGGTTAGGTTAGACCCAAAAACAAAAACCTTGGTGATTTTTTCGAGTGAGGAGTTGGCAACACTGCGAGCCCCCTGAGCCCCAAAAGAGGTTTCAGAACTGTCTAAACTGGACTACTATCAAATTACGTATTATTGTGTAAACAACCAATGTTTGCGATTTCACTTCAGTCCTTATGTCAAAATTATTTTTTCCTGATTAATAACTTTACCAAAATATAGTATTGAATTGCAGACGTACCAGATTTTTATTATATGAACTACTTGGAAGACATTGGGGGGGGGGGAGCATGAGGAGGGGAGGCGCCCAAGTCTCCCTTAAATGTCCTACTGATAACCGGTAACACTTTTAAAAATCCCACTCCACGCCACTGGAAGACACTTAGCATTTACTTGAAATTCATATGATCAAATATATTTTATGTATGTGCAACTAAAGATTCCAGTTTGATTTGAACACCTTTGGCGTGATTAACCTTACCAAAAATTAACTGTTACAGAATTAATCAGTTCATTCAGATTTATATTTGATATTTAACAATATTTTCATGGCCTTAATTTGGGACCTAACTTTGGAAAAGCAGAATCGAATTTGGGACTTATCTTTGGTGGTAGAATCAAAACGTTTCCCATCCCATAAAAATAGCATTCAATATTATTTTCTAGAAAGTTGTTACTTTTGCGAAATCACAAATATTACTTTTTATTACTTTGCTCCTCAGGTCTCGGGAGGTTAACAAAAGTACACTCAACTTAAAAATTTTAAAAAACTCAAACCATTTTATGGGGCAAGTGCCCTCCACCGAAGCTACCAAGTTATGCCTATGCATATTTTCAAAAGTAATAATCTATGCAGGTAATATTTGAACTTGTAATGTAATATAACTATACAAAGGGAAGTTCGTGTATGCCATTTTTTCATAGCAATACACTTGAGTGTTTCTAACCTTACCTGTGCATAGCTAAAACCTCTACAAACACCAATTCCAGGTTTGGCCATTGGAAATGCCTTCAGCGATCCCATAAACATTCTATATTACAGCGAATATACGTACCAGATTGGGTTAGTAGATGGGCTTATGAGAGACAAAATTGCAGCCATAGAGCAAGAAGCGAGAGATGCTATTGAAAACGAGCAGTGGGAGGATGCATTTGAAGTAAGTTGAGTTATAAGAATATGTAATTTCTAATATTATGTGTAAAGAGAAGGCGTGACTTTTTATTTATTGTTTTTATTTTTTTTAAGACAAATATTCTTAGCATATGTGTAGATTTAAATATCATTACACCTCCCTAGAAGCTGTAAGGTAATGGTGTACCAAAGCAGAGGGTGTGGCTGTATCTTTACCAGTAAACTCATTATGAATGTGTGAATTACTCACAATAGCACGTATTTTAAAAATATTTAAAAATATTCAAAAAACACAGAAAATGGTACTTATGTTTTACAAAACGACGTTTCGAGAATCTACTGTTCTCTTCTTCAGGTCCAAAACTTCGACTACGAAAAACTTTTCACAGCCACGTCAAGATATTTTAAAAACCAGGAATAAGGGTGTGGATTTGATATGGGTTAGACAGGAATTCAAAAACTATACTTAAAACTATTGTAGCCTCCATATTCCGTATACAAATTAACAGTCCCTAAAGTTAAAAGATCCCTTCCATCTAAAACACGGGGTTACTACGGGTAGTGAAATGACGCGGGCCGATTTTAAACTTTTTTAAATTGTTCAATGTTTATATACGTGTTTTAGATGGAAAGAATCGTTTAACATATATAAAATACATGTTATATCTTTACCAGTGGCGTATTCTGAAAATTTGACCTGATTTATTGCAACAATTCTTATTTATTGTATGTAGTTATTATATATTAATTAGATATAATAGAAATAAAACACCAATTCTGGCATGCAAGTAAAACAATGCTCTCATGTTACCTTGATGGCCAAGATTGTTGAGTGCTAGATTCATGATATATCCACTGATAGTCCCATGTATGAGTCCTGGCATGGGCAAGGGTGTTACTTGGTAAGTGTCCCTTCATGAATTACATCTAATCACTACACATAGGAACTTTAGGGTAGAAAACACTACGTTTTATGTGTACTTTTTTCAAATACGATTGAAAAGTATCAAAGTAGGCTCCACATTTACATAATGCCATAAAAATTGTAATTATAAGAACATACAGATTACGTTTTATTCTTACACCAACGCTTATATCCATAAAGAGATACATTTTGTATTTTTAATAATAACAATAAATATATTACAGAATTCCAGTGACACTTTATTCTTTCTGTTCAGTTCACTCACTTATCTTGGTTCTTAAAATTAGCAGCACTAATTGTAAGAATTGTTTCCAAACTTTCTGCGATTGTATAAAAAAAATGTAGTGCAAGAGGAAATGCAAACTCAGTTCCACATGTTTTCTTAAATGACACTAATAACTATGTCTAAACATCTTACCAATATTGACAAGTCTGCACAGTGCAACATAAAAAAAATGAAAACGAATAAACATCTTAAAAATATGAGGACTTTGCTGCTGAATCTGCTATTGTAAATATGAAAATATTTTTACATTTTTAATACTGAATGTTTACACAATTGATTGCTTGCTTTGCTTTATTTTACTTCGCTTTTTGTGCCACTTTTGGCTAATTTGCGAAAATGGGGATGAAGGAAGATATGTTGAAATTGATGAATGGACACTCACAAATATCCATACCCAGGCCAAGATTCGAACCCGAGACCCTTGGCATCGTAGCGTGATGTGCTAACCACTCTGCCACGGGGACCGGCTTTTTACACACTTGTAGCATAATTTTCTGAAGGAAAGGTTAAGGGAATATGCAGAGAGAAAGTGCTGTATGATGTATTTTATAAATTCAAATGTTGTAATCAAAATAGTTTTCATCTGGCAGGGATGGAAGTTTGTCTTTTCTTCTTTGTTCCTATGAAAAACTAAATATGCTGACCAAGGCAGTAATTAATTTTATTAAAAACATAAACTAAACGTAACGTTTCAACCTTCTAGCAAGGTCTTCTTCAGACTCTGTATCAAGTACAAATGTAACAAGATACAAAAACAGGGCAGAAAGTTGAAGCTATAAGAAAACCACACAAGAAACTAATGCTCCTATCATTCTTGCAGTTGACAAATTCCTTATTGGTTACGTTCAGCGAAGCAACTGGCTATTCATATGCCTACAACTACCTCTTTGTAGATGAACCAGCTGAAAGCAATTTCTACTCAAGCTTTGTTCAGCAGCCAAGTGTGAGAAAAGCAATCCATGTTGGTAACCAACCCTTCAACAATGAAACTGTAGTGTATAACAAGCTGAGCATCGACTTCATGCAGTCTGTGAAGCCCTGGGTTGAAGTCCTCGCAGATAACTACAGAGTCATGTACTACAGCGGGCAGGTGGATATAGTCTGTGCCTACCCCCTGACAGAGAGGTATTACCAGACATTGAACTTCAGCGCTGCTGAGGAATACAGGAACGCCGAGCGCTCCATCTGGTATGTGGGAGAGGAACTAGCAGGCTACGTGAAGTCAGGTGGCGACTTCAGTGAAGTTTTGGTACGGAACGCTGGTCACATGGTGCCTGCCGATCAGCCGGTGTGGGCACTCGATCTGATCACCAAGTTTGTCAACAATCTGCCTCTTGCATATACTGGAAGTGCTAAAGTTTAATGCAAGGATAAATATAAACATAACAAGTGCATTGTGTTTGTATCGCATTGAAACCAAAGAAATAAATTGAATACAACATAATCCACAATTTCTTGACCATCAAATTATTTCATCTAAGATAGATTAGAGAATATGTGTGTGTGTTTTGGAAACTTGTCAATGATACTTCTCCACCTTTTATGAGCTATGAGTATCATATAGGGTCTATGGAAAATATGCTGCACCTAGGGTTACCCGAACACTATATACTAAGCAAAAGGTTGGGCACAAAAGCTCACAGTAAACAAAGTGTATTACTAGAAAATGTTGGTAAACAATGTGAAATTGGCATGTTGTCACTTCAAATTTTGAAATCAATGTTTGAGTACAAAATTTCTCAACTTAATATCAATAACACTACTACTACATGCATTTCAGGGACACTTCACCACACACCTTTCTCAAATTTTCCTGTGCCTCCCCGAAGGCATAGTGGTAATGTTGTCGCCTCGTAACCAAGGGGTCCCAGGTTCAATACCCAGCGGAGGCATATAGTGGTTCGGATCCCACTTTAAAACTGTTGGTCTAGTCCTAATTAGCCTTACTGTGTGTATAAAGTGGACTTAAAACGCAAACTCACTCTCTCAAATTTCCCTGCAAATTCCTGTTACTCCTACTTTGAAATGTATTTCTAGTATTATTTCCAAATATTTGAATTATTTGCAATTTTCATATGCTAGATTAAATATTTCCAAAGAATCTTGTATTTTTTCCTACTAATCGTATTTATTTTTGAAACATTGGTCTCTAAAACTAGTTCCTCCAACCTTTGTAAGAGTGATATGTTCTCGATGTTACTGTGTTTAAATGTTGCACAAAAATGTATTTAAATATTTAGCTATAATATATAAGAAATTGTACATTGTATATCATGTAAAACTTCAACAAGCTTTTATATCAACATTTAAGAAGTGTTTAGACGTTTAGTTAAAAACGTTCTTGTATATGCCACTGAAACTCTTCAAATTTAACACTAGTAATACCAAGGGGGGGGGGGCTTTCAGGCCCACTGATTAATTTTTTGCGTATCAATGTAAAAATACATAAAGAATAGTAATTGTTCTTTGCAATATTTAGAATGAAATCGCGTGATTTTTCCCAAAAATGTTCATTAAAAAGTTACTTTATTTCGTTGATATTGTTTATGGGCCTCAAAGGCCCACCCCTTGGTAATTCTAAGGAAAGATTTTGCAATGATGTTTTAAAGATATTTCAATACATGATATATTCAATTGCTAAACTATAGTAACAATTCGAAATAATGAATGTCTGGGTAGTAGAAAAAGAAAAAAGAGATAACTTTGCTAGAATTTTGCACAGTTTAAGCATTGTTCCAAGTATCAACATTGTAATTGAAGAAAAGTAATAAATGTTACAGCGATTTACTATAATTACTTAAAAAGAATTATGTAATTTATCTTTCATGTATAATCCATAACAAAACATGAAAGTAGTGTGTAATTAGTTACCTTATGTGTACAAATGACAGAAAACACACATCAGTCCAGTTCAATTGAAATTTCATTCATGGGCCTCTGCGCCCCCCTCCCCTACCCTTGGTAATTCATGTAACAAAAATACCTTGGCATTGCTAGGGTTAACATAAACAGCCTATATGTCAGGTTGCACGTGGGAGAGGGATGAAATGGAGGACAGTAGGTCTGTTCACAAGCACATGTCTCTTGCCTCCAGGTTTATTCTGACTGGATCTTCAAATTTTGTCATTCCAGTTTTGGCTAAGGGTTGAAAAATTCTCAGGCTGTGACCTGACAGTGAAGGCTAGTCATCGTTCCAAGGATTCTTCCATTTCTTTGTTTCATTCATAGTGTTTTGCTTTGTGTTTTGTGGTGTGGAATTTGGTCAATAATGGTGTGCCTTGATGTAACGGGTGTTTCACTCGGGGCGGAACCCTGTATTCGGTCATAACTCAGACATTAATAAGGATTTTGCAACGAAATTTGGAGTGGACTTACCTCCGTTCATGCGAAGTCGGGTGACATCATAACAAATGCTGGAAATGGCCACCATTGGCATCCAGGCAGCAAAACATTGCGTGACCTGCAGTAGCTCGGCTGGTCTCAGTTGCTGCTGCGCGTTTGGCGACCGCGTAATTTCCAGGGGACTTTGGCCACAGCGCTCGCCCGATCTCACACCGCCTGATTTTTTTTGTGGGGACGTTTGAAGTTGCAGGTTTACGCCAACAAACCGTGAACCATAGAGGCCTTGAAAGCAAACATCAGTGTATCCATCCCAGCAGTGACACCTGACGTACTGAGAAGGACTTTCCACAACATGGAACGCCGCATCCAATGCTGCCTGGACACCAATGGTAGCCATTTCCAACACTTGTTATGATGTCATCCGACTTCGCATGAACGAAGGTAAGTCCACTCCAAATTTCGTTGCAATATCTTTATTAGTGTCAGAGTTATGAACGAAATACAGTGTTCCATCCCAAGTGAAATGCCCTGTATTTAGGGGAGGGGTCCTGGCAGTCCGGACCCCCCCCAGAATTACTAAGTACATAAATTAAATAATAAAAATAATGAAATATTAAATTAACTAAAATTAAATAATGAAATATTAAATTAACTAAAATTAAATAATGAAATATTAAATTAACTAAAATTAAATAATGAAATATTAAATTAACTAAAATTAAATAATGAAATATTAAATTAACTAAAATTAAATAATGAAATATTAAATTAACAAAATTAAATAATGAAATATTAAATTAACTAAAATTAAATAATGAAATATTAAATTAACTAAAATTAAATAATGAAATATTAAATTAACTAAAATTAAATAATTAAAATATACTTGTTGTTTAATCTAGGGTTATTTATTTCTGCCAGACCTATCGGAAGGCAAGAATTATATTGTGATCATATGACTTTGAATGAATGTACCAAAGAAGATTTATGCAAGATTTATTACTACCTATAACGTAACATTCATAAAATATTACCAGGAACTTTACTTTTCTTCAACTGGATCTAACATCCTTTTTTCATAGTCAATAAATATATAATTCTTTATCTATTTGACATAAATTTCCTTGTCAGAGCAGTGTCTTTTCTACATGTAAGCTATATAATATTACGTAAATCAAAAAGTAAAGGCAATTTTCACATAACATCTTCATTTCCACACAAGAAGAACTACACATATCACTATTCCACATATGTCCCCTGCACAGCAATGCACTTTTGGTATCGTGCAATCAGCTTCTGTATCCATCCGCGAAGAAGGTTTTTGGTTGCACACGAAGCCACGTCTGCACCGCCTGCTGGACCTCATCATCTCACCTGAAGTGACGACCACGCAGCGCCTCCTTCAAAGGGCCGAAGGTGCCAGATCAGAGCTGTACGGAGGATGGGAAAGCAACTCAAAGCCAAGCCTGTGCACAGTGTCTACTGTTGCACTTGCTGTATGAGGCCTGGCATTATCGTGGAGTACGAGCACCCCACTTAGACAGCAGTCCTCGCCGCTTGTGACGAATTGCAGGTTTCAGTTTGTCTTGCAGGACCTTACAATAACTTGCACTATTCACAGTTTCACCATGTGGATAGAACTCTGCCAGGATCAGTCCCTTCACATCCCAAAACAGCATTAGCATCAATTTCCTACAGGACAGCTGTTGTTTGAATTTCTTGCGTACAGGGGACAACAGATGTTTACATTCCACGCTTTGCCACTTACTCTCTGGTTTGTAGTGGTGAAGCCATGTTTCGTCTCCTGTCACGATTCATTCGAAGATACTGGGATCAGCTTCATAGCGTTGGAGAAACTGGGTAGCCACTGTGATGCGCTGCTGCTGATGCACAGCTGTGCGTTCCTTGGGTACACACCTCGCACAAACTTTGTGGTACCCTAATTCATCATGCCACTTTACTTGTGCTATTGTGATTTTTCGATCGTCCTTGATAATGGTATCCACCCGTTGGACGTTTTCTTCTGTGTGGGATGTTTTTTGGCGTCCACTTCGACTTTCGTCCGTTACGCTTGTGCGTCCCGCTTTAGAGTGGTCCACCCACTCATACACATTTCGCTGAGTCATGGTGCTTGCTCCATACTGCGCTAAATGCCAACGGTGGATGTTTGCCTGTTTGACTCCCTCCGACCACAGAAAGTGCACTACAGTGCGCTGTTCCTCAATGGTGCATTTGTGGAGTGTTGCATCCATACGTGTGACCTTTTTGTTCTGCGACACTCGACTGAATGGGGCAGTGATGGATACTCCTACTTCCACAACACTCCAAATACACGTGGTAGCGTCAGACACACCCAGTCTTTGTTTATTCCTACGAAAACACAAAATTGCCTTTAGTTTTTGATTTACCTAGTAAATATGTGCTATTATATCACTACCCTTACCGTCCATTTACCTATTCATAAAATAAAAATATAATATTAATTAATTTCATATAATTATAATTATTTTAATTTAAACATTATTATTATTATTTTGAGATAATTGCTTTGGATCTGCACTGAAATACATTTCTAGATAGGTGCCTGTCAGTTTGATAGCATTATTGACGATGAACTGAAAAGACAATTTACTAGGCCTAAGCCGAAACCACTTTGAACCGATATTCATATGTATACTGATACTCTTACAGATTCTCACTAATATCTATACTGAAACTTGAAAATTATAACAATTGAGTTATTCAAAATATTTATCAATATTAGTGGATGAATGTTCCACTCCAATTATAAGCATCACTTTACCAACAGGTAATAAATATTCAAGGATTACATCAGAATAAAAAAATACCTGTTAAGTAATCACAAAATACAATTTTTCACACAATGTTGGCACATAATCAGTGAAAATTTTGAATTTTGCATAAGTTTCAGGATAATTAAACTTCACGATACTGTTGCGTGGCATTTTTGGGGACTCTGCAAATTATCAAGTCCTGGAAAAATATCAGCCAGTATCGATAAAAAAATCCAACGATACTTTTCGATACTATCCTACAAAATACTAACTAACTAACTAACTCTCTGGCCTTCTTAAACCTGAAGGTTCATGGCTGCAGCAACACAGGCCTTCCATCTTTCCCTATCTTGAGCAAGATCTATATACTGTTTTCCATCCCTAACGATTTCCTTTAGGTCCATCTCAACGTTGTCCCTCCATCTTCGTCTTGGTCTTCCTACTGGTCTCTTACCATCAGGTTTCCCAACAAGAATCCTGTAAACTCCTCTTTCCTCTCCCATTCGTGCCACATGGCCTGCCCACCTAAGTCTTCTTGATTTAATCATTCTAATAATGTCTGGACATGAATACAAATTATGTAGTTCTAAATTATGTAACCTTCTCCACTCACCTGTCTCCTCATCCCTTTTAGGTCCAAAGAGTTTCCTAAGGATCTTATTTTCAAATACTCTCAATTTATGTTCCTCTTTCAATGTAAGGGACCAAGTTTCACACCCATATAATACTACAGGCAAAATTACTGTTTTGTATATTTTAACTTTAGTTTCTTAGATATTAAACGAGAAGACAAAAGTTTATGATGAGAAAAGTAACATGCATTTCCTGAATTAAGCCTACTTTTTTATTTCCTCTTTAATATAATTTTCATTTGTTAATATTTCTCCTAAGTATTTGAATTTGGAAACTCGTTCAAACGAGTTATCAATAATTAGATTTTGATTATTACCTAACACTTGGTTTCGGCCTGTAAGCATATATTTAGTTTTCTCTTTGTTAACTTCCAAACCTATCTCTTTAGCAGTTTTGAAAAATATTTAAGCATTATTCTTAATTGTATTTATATCATCCCCCAGTAAGTCTACATCATCTGCATATGCTAACAACTGAGTCACACTGTTTAATTCTAGCCCTTCGTTAGTTTCTTTTACCTTCCTTACAGCATATTCTAAGGCAAAATTAAAGAGCAATGGCGATAATGCATCTCCTTGTTTTAACCCATCATGAATTGTAAATTTGTCAGACACATTAATACCCACACGAATTTTACTTTCTGTTTCACTGGTGCATAATTTTATCATACTAACAAGCTTCTTAGGTATTCCAAACTCGACTAATATATTATATAATTTATCTCTTTTGACCGAATCATATGCTTTTTTTAAAATCAAAGAATAGCTGATGGACATTTTGATTATATTCGCACTTTTTTTCAAGTGTCTGTCTGATGTGAAAAATTTGATCTGTAGTTGATCTGTTACATTTAAATCCACATTGATAATCACCTATAATTTCATTAGCATATGAGGTTAGTCTTGTTAAAATAATGTTAGATAATATTTTATATGTTGTTGAGAGTAGAGAAATTCCACGGTAATTATTGCAGTTCATTTTATCACAGTAGTGTAATTGATGCTATTATAAAATCGATAAATGAAGAGGTGTTTTGACTGTATAGAAATACTTAAAACTAAGGCAAAATGTCTATAAAATTTTATTGTTACTGTGTAAAACCTACGATTTTTGTAAAAAAATGCTTCTGAGAAAAGAAGACCCCCCCCACCCAAATTGATGTGACGAAACCTAAATTTGCTAAAATTGCTGTTTATAAATTTGTTAAAAATATGGCTTTTCTCAATATTGTTTTAACTACACTAAAAACTAATCATATACTCATATGAGCCACACCTACACACATCTACCCACACACACACACACACCTATACTCACTTACACACGCACACCTACACATACACACACACGTCTACTTCTGGTTACTTCTATTGCATCATGTAGTGCAACAAATTATTATTCAATATTATGCAACAAATTATTAGACGTGTGTTGTTTTCTGATTGGTTGGTTATGACATTATGGGTGGTTCACTGTTTCAGATGCGGTCCGCGCTTAGGCTATTTAAAGAGTTCTTGCATTACAAATCAGTTACTATTGTGAGAATTGTTGAAGTGTATAGAGGTGTTGTTCCAGTGCTCTTCATATTTTAGCTCTGTTTGGTTTGATATACTGAATTTCTTATTATTTATATGAAACATATTTCTAGTATATTGAACAAGAATCTTATATTTAGTATAAAAAAGTCTGATATTTGTTACATCTAGTTGTAATTAGTTTATATTTAGAGTTTTGGCCTGCAGCTGTTGGAATCTGTTTCTGTGTGTTTTACAAGATCAATACATAGCATATGCTATTGGGTCACTGCCACCGACGTGCCTGTACTAACACGCAATTGAGGTAGGTCACTGCTTTTCTGTCGATAATTACTTATTTCACCTTCGTGCACGTAAGCCATTGGCATTATAATTTGTGATAGTTTTATTAAGTATAAAATTTTGATTTGAATCCCGAGAAATCTGATATAATAAACCTAGGATAAAAATTAATAATATTAACATATTAAATATATACAATAATTATACAAAGTACACTGCTGAACCCAATTCATATTTTATATTAAATATAGAGATTTAATTTGAAGCCCAAGAAATTTTATAACTAATAACAAAAATGCCAAATCAAAAATATTGTGATCAATGCAATACGAATATATTTAGCTCTAATTGGGCTAGGCACCAAAAAAATTGTAATCCCGACAAATGCAGAACTCCCACAAAAATTTGCCCTAAATGTCATAGAAAATATAGTCTGGAATATTTCTTATATAAACATAAAAATAATTGTTCTGCACAGTTTTCTACTTTATCACAGCCATCTACATCTTCATCTGGTCTAAAAAGAAAACTTGAAACCCCTATTAATTATAAACCACCAAAGCAGCTTCGCTATACACCTATTGATAGTAGTTTTAATAGCCAACTAAGTGATTACCGTTTTATATCAGCTCCAAAATGTGATATTGAGAATTTTTTAAACAATATAAATCCTGATATGCAAGCTATTCTAAATGTACAAAATGGCTCTTATAAACTGTCTTTCAAATTATTTGTACAATATAAGAAGCCAAATGGAACAAAATTTACACAGCCCCACATAACAGAAACTGTAGTTATATATTCAAATACAAATTTAGACGAAATAATAAGTAGTTTGATAGAGCAATTAATTATTAAACATTCTGAATTTGCAGCAAAAGAATCCGGATGGAGTTTATGTGGAAGTCCACACAAGTTATATATTAATATTTCTAAATTTAACCCACTACAAGGTTCGACATATGTGCCATTACCTGCTAATATTAAAAACAAAAGAGCCGTGGTTAACATAGAAAATAATGATGACAAATGTTTTCTGTGGTGTATTTTAGCTGCTTTGTATCCAGTTTCAGATAATCCAAAAAGAATAAGTAATTATAAAAAATATGAACACGATTTTGATGATGCAATGGAGGGCTTAGAATATTCAATGTATGTTCAGAATATTGATAAATTTGAAAAAAAGGCCAGAGATATCAATGGTAAACTATTATCTATTAATGTATTTATTTGTTCTACTGGTGCTGGGAATTGCTTGATAGAACCTCTGAGAATTAGTGCACTTGATGACGATTTTGCTGTTCCAATTGATTTGCTTTTAATTGAAGGAGATGGCACATACCATTATACTTTAATACGCAATCTTGAAGCTTTAGTAAGAAAACAAATAAATAAATCTAATACAATATTCAAGTTGTGCCGAAGATGTTTAACTGTATTTGATGGTCAAAAAATGGTAAATGGTGTTCGTGAAAAAAATGCAGAAATTGCTAAAAACAAATTAGTTGAACATTTAAAATATTGTGGGAATCATAAACCTGTTCATATGCTTATGCCTATGCCAAGTGAAAATGCCAAATTCAAAAAAATTGAAGCTTTGTTGGAACACCCAGCATATATAGTTTGTGATTTTGAATCAAACCTCAAACCCCTTGCATTCTGCAACCCAGATCCTGACGAATCTTCAAGTACATCATACAAGTTACATGAACCTTCTAGTTTTTGTTATATAATTATACGGGATGGTGTTGCTAGTGAACCACAATTATACATGGGACCAAATGCTATCAAAGAATTTGCACATAGAATTGAAAATGAGTGCCATGATATAGCATCTAATATTTTATTAAAATCAAGACCTATGATGTTTTTAACAGAAGAACAAATTGAAAATTTTAAAAATACAAAAAAATGTCTGGTACGTGATTGTGAATTTTCAGATACAAATATCAAGGTGAAACACCATTCCCATACAAGTGGTAAATTTTTAATGGCCCTGTGTAATAACTGTAATATTAAGATCCAGAGTCCAAAATTTGTCCCGATATTTTGCCATGGTGCATCTAATTATGATTTTCATCATCTGATCAGGTACGAGGGGTTTGACAAGCAGAATTTAAATATTTTAGCAGAAAATGATGAGAAATATATAGCTATTAGCAAGATAATTAAAGTTAATGGTGTTCCTATTCACTTAAGATTTCTTGATTCATACAGAATTCTGTCGGCTAGCTTGGCTAATTTGGCCAGTCAATTATCAGATGATCAATTTAAAATAACTTGTGCCATGTTTCCAAATCAGGACTTGAAATTAATTAGGCGAAAAAGTGTATATCCATATGACTATGTTACTGATTTTTCTAAATTTGATGAGTGTTCTCTGCCACCACAAAAAGCATTCTATAGTAAACTCAGGGCATCCGAAATCACTGATGAAGATTATCACCATGCTCAGTTGATGTGGACCAACTTAAAATGCCAGACATTTGGTGATTATCACAAGGCATATTTAAAACTTGATGTAACTCTTTTAGCCGATATACTTCAGGCATTTAGAAAATCTTCAATAAAAAATTATAAGCTAGATCCAGTTTATTTCTATAGTGCTCCAGGGCTAGCATGGTCTGCAATGTTTTTAAACACTAAAATGGAGTTAAATTTAATCCAAGATCAAGATATGTACTTGTTTATGGAACAGTGTATAAGAGGGGGCATGGTGCAATGTTCTCAGAGATATGCCAGAGCTAATAATAAATATATTTCTAATTATGATCCAGAATTGCCATCAAATTATATACTTTATGTGGATGCAAATAGCTTGTATGATTACGCTATGATGGATAAATTGCCATATGCAGGACTTGGGTGGGTTGAAAATTTTAATATTGGGGATCTTCAGGATTTTGATGACAGTCACTATGGTCTATTCTTAGAGGTTGATCTGATAATTCCTGAAGATTTACACAATAAGTTTTCTGATCTGCCCCCAATTTCTGAGGTTGAGTGTTCACCTAATTCTAAACAAAAAAAGCTAATGATGACTTTGAAAGCAAAACAGGATTATGTAATATATTACAAAAACCTTCAGTTTTTGATGCGTCACGGTGTTAAAGTAACTAAGGTTGGCAAAGTTTTGAGGTTCAGGCACTCAAGATGGTTGAAATCATATATTGATACCAATACCGAGCTTCGAACATCTGCAGTAAACCAATTTGATAAAACTTTGTTTAAATTAATGGTTAATTCAGTGTATGGCAAAACTATAGAAAATGTTAGAAAGCATAGTGATGTTAAATTAGTTACCGACCCCAGCCGGAGCAAAAAATTAGTGGCAAAGCCGAATTTTAATTATAGAAGAATTTATGATGACAATATGGCACTTTTTAACATGAAAAAAACAAAAATTAAGTTTGATAAACCTATTTATGTGGGGGCAGTGATATTAGAATTGGCAAAATTACATATGTTAAAATTATATTATGATGTGTTGAAACTTTTTATGGTGATAGTATAAAATTGATGTATATGGACACAGATAGTTTTATTCTTAATATTCAAACAGAAGATGTTTATAAAGATATATCACATCCTGAATTATTTAAATATTTTGATACTAGTGAACATACAAAAATTCAACCCCACAACAAAAAGGTGCCTGGCAAGTTAAAAGATGAGACACTTGGCGATGTTATTGTAGGATTTGCTGGGTTAAGAGCTAAAATGTATAGTTTTAAAACATGTAGTGGTGCTGTTGCCAAAAAAGCTAAGGGTATTGGTAGAGATACTGTAGATAAAGAGCTTGAATTTGAAGATTATAAAAATTGTCTCATGTCACAGAGGTTAATCAAAACATCGGAATGTAGAATTCAGAGTGTGGATCACTTGTTAACTAGTAATATTGTAAGAAAAGTAGCTCTAGACCCACATGACGATAAGAGATGTATTTTATCATGTGGCATACATACTCTACCATGGGGACATTATGACTTGAGAAGTGGCAATCAATGCCCAATTACAGAGCATGATTTGAAATAAATAAAACATGCCAATGAATTTATTTGGATTTAAAAAAAAAGCTATTATGGACCTGCCGACACCAGCACCCTCTCCTGATATAATATCTAAACTAAGTGGTTTGCTAATTATTCATCTCAATAGCATACTTACAGATGTTGATGATAAAACAGGTAAAACATTATACATATTTAACAATAATTTAAACCACTACCAATTACCTATAGGTGGTCAATTACAATTTATTACAACTCCCGAGGGTGATGTCAAAATTTCAGTAGGGAAAAATATTTATAGAATTAAGCACTCAAACATGGTTTCTGGCACTGTATATACCGTTTCTGCTGGTGATTGTTTATATATTGAGGTCCCGGGATATTATGACAAACTTATACCTTTTTTTATAGAATTAAGAATTAGATATTCAATAATAAATAACCACTAAAACAAAATAAAAATAAAAATGCCTAATGATATATTTGGCCATACAAGACATGAAGATCACAGTGATGAGATTCTGGTGCTTGATGTCAGAGTGAAAAAATTAAGAAGTGATTTACAAGTTTTACAAAGCACACTCAATGCCAGTCTTCAACTAGAAATTACAAATTTACAAACACAATGCATGGACCCTCTTCTTAAAATTGATTCAGAACTTAAATTATTGCTTCAAAAATATACTGACTTGGCAACATTGGATAATTTTCAAAATTTGGAGGAAGCTGTAGCAACTCTTCAAGCCAAATTAAAAACTCAGAATACTAACTCTGAACAATTGAAACAACAACTAGAAGAGCAGATTAGTAGTGTCCAGGCACAGCTCCAAACAATTGTCAAAAGCATAAAATCACAAGAAGATTTTGATCTAGTAATTTCCTCTCTAAAAGAACAAATTCAATCACTACAGATACCTAATCTGGACCCCTTGAACAATGCCATAGCCGAGGTTAAAGAAAAAATTGAGACACTTGAAAATTTTATGAACAACTTACCATCTTCTGATGCTCTGAGTGCTATAACTCGCAGTGTTGCCAACATCAAGCTGCAACTTGAGACATATGAAGATTTTGGAAAAATTCAGAGTACCATAACTCACCTTGAGGGTACCATAGCAGCAGTACAAAGTGATCTGACAAATGTACAAGAAACTCTAGAATCCCGCCTGCCTGGTATTGTAGACACTCTTGTCAGTGTCCAGCAACAGATTACCAAACTTGAAAACCTCAACACCGAATCTGAGCTATCTCATTTTCATCACTTGATCGATGATATCCAAACAAAACTTGAAATTTTACAACAATCAACACCTACTCAGGCAGACATAACCCTGCTCCAAGATGCTATGCGCAGTGTTGCTGACGCTAGTGAATTAAATAGTGTGAAATTGGCACTTGAATCTTTGCAGAATACTGTAGCAAATCTGCCTACATCTCAGGAACTTAAAAATATTAAGAGAGCAGTGAATCGCATACTAAAATCAGAAGATATCAAGAATATCCAGACAGAGATCAAACAGATTACTCAGACAGTGGCGACTCTACCAACCAATCAACATATTAATGAACTGCATGCTTTATTTGAGGATATCAGAATACAAGTCCATGATCTTACTGCTCAAAATTCAAAATTGGCAGTTGTTGAAAATCTACAGCAAATTGTAGCCAACATCAAGCAACAACTAGGGACCATGGAATCCAACCAAGCAAATACTCTGTCTGTTTTTGCCACCCAGCTTCAAGAAATTGTGCAACAATACAAAAAACTTGCTGTAGACATAAGAATAAAACCAGGCCACGATGAAATTGTTAGGACTATCAATGAGCACCTTGAATCTGTAATAAGTAGATTGCTTACAGCAGAAAAAGAAATAACTGGCCTAATCGAGAATCCTAAGCATACAGTAATTCTTGAATTGAACAGCATCCCCAACAAAGAATATGATTCACCATTTACACCAGGCAGCAAAATGTATAAGCTGTCCCCTGCACGATTTTATTACCAGTTTTTTGTTGGAGGTACACTTAGACCAATTAAGATCAAATATTGGCTACAACCACAAGCACACCACTACCCTACTTTATCAATAACTAATGCTGACAACAAACCAAAAGTCACAAATATAGAGTTAGAAGATTTTACAGATCCCGATACATTAGAAACATCTTATGCTGAAGATGATGGATCTCTGGAATTTAAAATACAAATAGGAGACAAATTATATTTAGAAAATCCTGTAGTAACGCGTCTGACTACCATGCTCAAGGTCCCGGGTTCGATCCCCGGCCGGTTCAAATCCGGGAACTTTTCTAACGGTGAAAGCGGCCCCGGCGCCCACCCAGCGTCGAATAACATGGGTACCTGGGGGAAACCCTGGGGGGTAAAGGCGGTCAGGGACGTGATGCTGATCACATCACCCCCACTCACGACCGGATCAAGAAAGTGTGGGGCGTTACCCCCACACCCCCTATACGCCTTCATGGCGTGGTGCTATGCACAGGGGAACACTTTACCTTTTTTTTTTTTTGTAGTATCAGCTACTGAACACCCTATAGTTGCAATATTCTTGTTTACATACTATGTCTAGACAAATTATTGTTGATGAATTACACAAACCAGCCAGACGTAACTATAAGCGACTACCAGTAGTTACAAAAGGCATAGATGATTTATGGCAGTGTGACTTGGTGGAAATGGCACCTCGCCTAAAGGCGGGACAGTTGAAAAACTTAGACAAGATCAACAAAGGATATAAGTATATACTTACTGTCATAGATACATTTTCAAAATTTGCCTGGGAATTGCCGCTCAAATCTAAGACTGGAAAATGTGTTACAGAAGCTTTTAGGACAATTATTAATCAGAGTGTAAGATCACCACGCTATCTACAAACAGATAATGGCAAAGAATTCTATAATTTGGTGTTCCAACAATTTATTAAAAGCCAGTCAATAAAACATTACTCGAGTTACAGTGATCTCAAGGCCTCTATTGTTGAAAGATTTAACAGAACTCTAAAAAATCATATGTATAAACAATTTACTCTTCAAGGTAATTATAAATGGCTTACTATCCTACCAGAACTTTTAGATAGATATAATAATTCAGATCACACTACAATCAACATGAAACCCTCTGAGGTAACTTCATCTGATGAGCAAAAATTGATCAGCACTGTTTACTATCCTAGATACCAACCAACAACAAAAAAACCTAAATACAATGTTGGTGATCAAGTAAGAATTAGCAAATATAAGCACTTATTTAAAAGAGGTTTTACAAGAAACTGGAGTACTGAATTATTTACAGTGGTTCAAGTTAAACCTGGGGCTCGTAATACATATATAATAAAAGATCACCGAGGAGAAATTCTCAAAGGCAGGTTTTATGAAGAAGAACTTAACAAAACTAAACAGAGAGACACATATATTATAGAAAAAGTAATTCGCAAAAAAGGCAATAAAATACTGGTCAAATGGCTAGGTCTCCCAGAACACAGTTGGATCGAGGCAGACAAAGTAATATTATGAACACCTGGGATGTTATAAAAAGACTACCAGATCCTGAACAGCAGAATAAGAGAAATGGCAAACTGTTGCCTGATAATATTAGATGTCTTATTGTTGGGGCATCGGCTTGTGGTAAAACTACACTAATGATTGATAATTTTTTATTGGCACCCAACTGGTTAGACTGGAAAAACAGGCACTTGTATGTATTCTCTAAGAGTTTAGAACAATTAAAATATCAGCAACTGATGAAGATATATGATGGATTGGATATAGCCACTTTTGAATCAGATGTTAAACCACTTCATGAATGTTTCGATAACTCTGTTGTTGTATTTGATGATATTATATTGGAAAACCAAAACAAGGTTAGAAATTTTTTTACACAGGGCCGACACAAAAACATAGATTGCTTCTACCTGGCACAGACTTTTTCTAAAATACCAAAACAGTTGATAAGAGACAACAGCAATTTTATATGTGTGTTTCATCAAGACCATACCAACCTCAAACACATACATGATGAATATGTAGGTGGTGACTGGAGCTACAATAATTTTTCTAAGTTTTGCAGTAGGTGCTGGAACCAGGATAGTTATGGGTTTGTCACAATTGATATGACAAGAAAACCTAATAATGGTAAATATAGAAATAAAATTAACGATTTTCTAGATATTGAAACATATAAAAATAATCATGAATAGAATAATTATTGATGATCTTAAATTAAGAGACTATCTTGTAAAAAGATTTAAGGGATGGAAAGTAGAGAACCGAGGTATCTATGAACAACACAAGCGCACAGAACAGCCGATTATTGATGCTATTAGTGAACTAGGTAAAAATATTAAAACTGTTACAGAGCAAAATCAAAATTTGATCACAGAGCTTGTACCTGTAGCTGCTAGGAACATATTAGATTATCCAATCACCCCACTTTCTAGTATTCATACACCTAGTCCTGTTGCTCCTCGAAGAATTGAAGCTACTCAGGATCCTATTGAATTGGGTCTTCTTGCTCAGAAATATTTAAGCACACCTAAAGACAACAAAGATGAGGTTTTTGGTTTATATGCCGACAGAGAAGTTGATGGTAGCATCATACATAGACTTGGCAATTTTAGAGTAAAATTTATGGGAGATGATTTGATAGTATATTCAGAATCTCATCTTGGAGAAAGAGGTGGTTTTGTTAAGTATCCTGGAACACCTGGATTGTGGGAATTGATGACTAGGAAGAGACCTGGCAACTATAGAGATCAAGACTATGAGCACTACAAAGAAATATTAATAAAATCAGATGCTCTATACCAGAACAATGATCCCACACAAAAAAGAGTCAAGTCTAGCAGTGGAGCAAAATACAACAACTTAATCAAGCCCATATGGTCAAAGATCAAAACAGGTAGTGGGATCAAACAGTACAACACATTGCCTAAATAATTTGTCTGGGTTGACGATGTCAGGAAACTTGTAGATAGATTGCTGGTGATAGCTGGGGAGGAAAATGCCGGTAACCACAATTTTTACAATGAAAAAGTTGGAATTATGGACATGATAAGTACCAAATTGTCTAATTTTATAGTGAATGACATTAAGGGGATTGGATATCTTATAAAAAATATTAATACTCTACCACCTAAATTTTGGAATATCTCCGAGGGTCGAGGGCTAGTTAATGACATCATAAACAAGTTGCCATTTGAACTACATATACCAGGCTATCAGTATTGTGGTCTCGGTACCAAACTAGACCATAGATTAAACATCGGTGACCCTGGTGTTAATCCTCTAGATGCTGCTTGTAGAGACCATGACATAGCATACAACACACATACCGACCTTGACAAGCGACATGTTGCAGACAAAAAATTAGAAGAAGCTGCTTTTGGTAGATTTGTAAGCAAAGATGCTTCTTTGGGTGAGAGAATAGCAGCATTGGGGACCACCATAGCTATGAACACCAAACAAAAATTGGGGTGGGGGTTGTAATAAATTAACTAAATTAGCTACAACTTAATTGAACTAGTTAATCCCAGAATATGTATATAATAAACCAACAATGAAAGCCAAAGGTGTTATGTATCAGATACCTTATGCAGGTCTTAAATCTCTTAAAACTATTGATAGTCTTCTAACCAAAAAGCAGCGCAAGAAGAAAAGTTCTTGTCTTGCTAAGGGACATGGTATGAAATTGTTACTTAGTACCCCACAATTAAAAAAATTACAGCAATCTAGAAAAAAATCACATATAGGTGGATTCATATTTAGTATCCCAGCTATTTTAGCAGCATTGGGGGCCGTGGGGAGCTTGGCTGGGGGATCGGCTGCCATAGTAAAAACAGTAATAGATGCCAAGAAGAATAAGGCAGAATTAGATGAACAAAAGCGCCATAATCTGGCTATGGAAAAACAAGGCAAAGGTGTTAAGAAAGTTATGAATAAGTTAAAAAAAAAACAAGAGTCGCTTACCAACCAAGATATTGAAGCTTTAATCAAACCACTCGGCATCAAAAATTTTAGAGGAGTATACATGTCCGATTCTTTACCAGAACAACCACTCAAAAAAGAGTGTGGCATAGTTAATTTGGATAAGTACAAAAATCAGGGCACTCACTGGATTTGTTATGTTAAATATTTAAACAATGAGGCATTTGTGTTTGATTCATTTGGAGGTGTTCCACCTGAAAATTTAGTAAAATATCTAAAATCAACTAATCTTTATTATAATAATACCCGTGTTCAAAATTTCAAAGATATTAATTGTGGACATTTGTGTTTATCTGTTCTTAAATATCTGTCTCCAATAAATAAACCATCAATTGAAAATTTTCAAAAAGCTTTGTGGTATCTGAAGCATCATGGGAGTATTCCATCTCACCAGCCAAAATTCAATATTGAAACTCAAACTACATGATGATATAGTATATCCCAAATCAACAGCTCTCAGAGCATTTTATGGCATGTACTTGATACCTAATATTACACACCACAACAACAAGATTGCAGTTGGTGACCAAAAAATTGTCATTACTCCAGGCCAGTATAATTTGTCTACTTTAAATGCTCAGTTACCCAGAGGTATATTGTTAACTCAAAATTCTGTTACTCACATAGTAGAAATTGTGTCTGCTACAGAAACAGTTGATCTGGGTACTCTAGGAGAGCTATTAGGATTCGAGAACAACACAAAACTTGAACCAGCTATTAAACACACTGCTATTAATATACCTAAATTCCTAGCCATAGAAACTCTAAATATTCACTGTAATGTGGCCGAGGGTATGATCACCAAATCAAATGGCATAGGCACTCACAAACAAACTGGCATTATTGCAACATTCAAACCTAACTCTGAATTTATGGAACCGATCATCTATACTCCATCCCCAACATTATATTTTCCTGTGTGCCATAATAGAATAGATTATATTGAGTTGATGGTCACTAATGAAAAAGAAGAATTAGTTGATTTTGCTGGAGCCACAACAACTGCTATCATAGAAATTAATATTTAAATAAAAATACATACAATAAATAAATAAATAAATAAAATGGAAAATATTGAGAGTTATGAGCTACAATCATTCCCCCCCAAACCGGAGGACCTTTGCAAATTTAAATCAAGCCAACACACAGATTGAGGTTGACCTTGATGTAGGGGATGGCTTTATACACCCTCACAGAGCAGACCTATATATTAAATTTGATGTTGTCAAGCTCGATGGTACTGATTATCCGGCTAACTCAAATATAAGATTGGTAGACAATTTTGTGCCACATCTGTTCTCTGAAATTGAGATCAGAAAACATGGTGTTGTTATAAACAGAGTAGACTACCCTGGTATTACCTCTACAGCTTTAGCCACACTAAAATTATCCAAGACCGAGGCCTCATACTACAAAATAGGTGGATTTGAGGCTGGTGATAAGATAATATCTAAGAGTCACACAGTATTGTTTCCTATGCGCTTGTTGTCAGGATTCTTCTCAGATTACAAAGAAATTATGTGGAAAGGTGGTTTAAGAATTACATTTAGAAGAGCTGCCAATGATAATAATGCTTTGATGAGGTACAGTACATTAAATTCTACTGGGGCAGCTCTGCCTAATACCCTACCTGATGAAGGCAAATGCCTTATTCAGACTATGGAGCTAAGAATTCCAGTAGTTGAATATGAAGCTAGTTATGCTCTTAAATACAAAGCAGATATAATAAAAAATCCACAGGTACCTTTACAATTTTATACATATCAATGTGTGCAGAAGCCTGCCACTGGTAGCTATTATGAATTTGATGCTACAAACTCATTCTCCAGTATACAATATGACATGCCAGATTTTGTAGTAGTATTGTTTCAGACTGGAAGACACAATAATCAAGAAAAAAATTCTAAGTAAATTTGATAACTGCAACATCAAGAACATATATCTTAAAAATGGCAGAAATGAGGTGTTTCCTAGAGAAAGTTATAATTTAAACATGTCCAAGGATGATCTCCTCAAATTATATGAGGCATTTACAGCATTCAAAAGGGTCACAATTGGGAATAGTGACATGTATTACTCACCAGATGAATTCAAAACACAGAGACCCATGTTTGTCATCAACACCTCAAAAAGAAAACAAGTTGTGGTTAATGACAGGACAAACATTGAAATTATCTGTGAATTCCATGATACACTTCCTGATGACACCATATGTAGTGTTATTCTTATAGGTGAAAAATCATATGTTTATGATGTAAGAAATGAGAGAGTCACAGAGCAATTTTAGAAGAGTTTTGCATATTATATTGTGTTTAGTATTAGATAAACAAGTTGTACCTGGTCTTAAATTAAAATATTTAGAATGTTACAAGTCAACATATTAATTCTCTGAACTTAAACCGGATGTGGACTGGAAGTGGACTGGAAGTGGACCGGAAGTGGACCAGAAGTGGACCTGAAGTGGACCAAAAGTAAATATGTGTAAGTGAGTATAGGTGTGTGTGTGTGTGTGTGTGGGTAGATGTGTGTAGGTGTGGCTCATATGAGTATCTTGGATTAGTTTTTAGTGTAGTTAAAACAATATTGAGAAAAGCCATATTTTTAACAAATTTATAAACAGCAATTTTAGGAAATTTAGGTTTTGTCACATCAATTTGGGGGGGTCTTCTTTTCTCAGAAGCATTTTTTTACAAAAATCGTAGGTTTTACACAGTAACAATAAAATTTTATAGACATTTTGCCTTAGTTTTAAGTATTTCTATACAGTCAAAACACCTCTTCATTTATCGATTTTATAATACGGTAAATCACACTACTTATCACCTTTTTTAAACACAGGAACAATTATGGATTCTTTCCACTGTTGAGGTATTTCTTCTTTATTCCATATTAAACAAATTAATTTATATATTAACGAATTTCCACCATATTTAATTAACTCAGCTGGTATTAAATCAATGCCAGGTGCTTTGTTATTCTTTAGCCTTTTAATAGCATCTTTAACTTCAGTCAAGTTAGGTTCTGGAACTAAAGGTTCTGCTGTGTGTACTTCATTTACTTCTGATTTATCTCCTGCATGAACATTTAAAAGGTCATTAAAGTAGTTCTTCCATCTATTCAGAATATCGCTTGGGCCAGCTAGAAAATCACCGTCTTTATCTTTTAACAAGTTTACTTTCGGTTTCCAGCATTTTCTAAATTCATTTACACCTTTATATAAATCTCCGATATTTTTGTTTTTGCTGTTTGTTTCAATTTCGTGTTTTCAAGTAATCTCTTTTTTTACTTCTAAACATGATTTTAACTTCTCCCTTTATTCTATTATAATTGTTTAGATTTGTATCATCAGAGTTATTTAACCACCTAAGTCTAGCCTGATTTCTTATTTCTATTAGATTATGACATTCATTATCAATGGCTTTCTCTTTCTTGGTTTATGGTATCCTATACTTTCTTTAGCTGCTGATTCTATTGCTTTACGTATGTGCTCCCAATTCTTATTTACGTCTGTTTCATTTATATTTTCATGATCATTTAAATCCTGCAAAACATCAAATCTACCTAGTCTTACCATAAATACTGTCCCAAAGTTTTAAGTAGGGTAAATTGACACAAAATGCTGAGAGATATTGTAATATCCTAATAACATTACTGAAATGGATGCATGACAAATCAAAATCACAAATCAATATTCATAATGGCCGCCCTTAGCACGCACACATTCCGTAATGCTTTGTGGCCACGCATCAATTGAATTTCCCAACACATCAACTGGAAAATGAGCAACTGCCTTGAGAAGATACCGACCCTCCAAGCCATCTCCTGAAGCTTGGACCACACTTTGTAGTCCAAAGGATATAGGTCCGGACTTGCAGAAGTCCAATCTGAAGTGGAAATGAAGTTTGGAACATTTGCTATGAGGGCACAACGGAGCTCCATTTCTGTGAAAAAGGGGTAAAAACTGTGAAAAAGGGGTAAAAACTGCCAAAGTGTACCAGCAGACAGTGCTTGAGAGACTAGTGAAGAATGTCAACAACACCCTCTTCCATGGTCAGAACTGGAGCTTCTAGCAGGATTCAGCCCCAACATATGGGGCCCGAACAACACAGCAGTGACTGGAGGCAAATGTACCAGACTTAATTTCCACTTCGGTTTGGCCTTCTGCTAGTCCGGACCTATACCCTTTGGACTACAAATTGTGGTCCAAGCTTCAGGAGATGGCTTGCAAGAAGAGACATCCCAATATTGAAAGTTTAAAGCGGTCTCTTATGAAGGCAGTTGCTCATTTTCCAGTCGAGCATGTTCATATATTGTGTGTGATAAATAATAGAAAAGTTAGTGTAATTGTAGTCGGCCTCTGTAGCTGAGTGGTCTGACTCGGTACACCATGATTACATATTTAATGTGCTTCAAAAGTACGGTATACGTGGACATTTTATGTCAGAGTTTAAAAGCCTTTATAGTAACGCAACATCCAAAATACAAATAAATGGATTTATGACAAGAGAACTTCCTATTCACAAGGGACTAAGACAAGGTGACCCAGTATCAATGATAGCTTTCTGTATCTCATAAAGACCCCTCCTTTTTTCATTAGAAAAGCAAGTACAAGGCATCACCATACAATCTATAAACATTAAGGTGTTGGCCTATGCTGATGACGGCAATGTATTAATAAATACGCAGTCTGATATTGATGCAACGTCTAAAGTATTACAGGAATTTGGTTCCCTTTCAGGGCTCACAGTAAATCAGAATAAATCAACTCTTATGCATTTAAAGCCGGATATAACTTACCCTCAGAGCGGAGAATTTCATGTTGTTCCAACGATAAAAATACTTGGAATAATTTTCGCGCACTCCCTTCAACGAATGGTCCAGTTAAACTATGACAGAGTGATAAATGGTGTTAAAGCAGTTCTACAAATGAATAAATTTCGAATACTTAGTATACAGTCAAGAGTGACGTTTGTACAGGTGTACGCTCTCTCCAAGGTGTGGCATGTAGCAAAAATCCTCCCGTTGCGGCAACTGGATATTAATAAGCTCAAGAGTGCTGTGAACTGGTTTGTCTGGAACGGTCAAATCTTGCGTGTAAACGCTTTGTTTACCCTCTGCAGAAGGGGGAATGAACCTTGTAAACGTGGAATATAAAAGCCAGGCTCTACGCATTCAAGGTGATGTAACAACACTGATTCAACACCCTAACAGCCTCACTAGTAAAGTTCTAAGACACGTCTTGGACAACATTCAATTGCAGGCCCCCATTGATGTTACAAGACTTCCGGACAGATTATAGCATTTTAAGAATACAATAATGGATTTCAGTTACGCTTTAATACAATCTCCTATCCTTCCAACGCAAGAGACGTCGAAAATATATAGAAGAATGTGTGCACTATCACAAAAACAGTGTAAAATTGTAGATCGGAATCCAAGAGTCAATTGGCGGGAAGCATGGAATAATATACTGGCACGCCACCTTACGTTAAGAGTCAGATCAGCGTGGTATATAATTGTACACCAAATATTCATTACTGGAGTTGAACTTTATGATGTAAAATTAGTAAATACTTCAATATGTGCTACATGTACAAGATAATTTAGTGCATAAGCTTAGTGAATGTCAAATAATCCAAAATCATGGATATATATAAAAAAACTTGTGAGTACAATTTGTCGTACATCAATACGTAACATTTCAGTAGATATTATTTTGTATCCTTCCTTTGTATATTATCCTAGAACAAAACGTCACAGTGTACAATGGCTCTTAGGCCGATATGCTCTTTTTGTATCCATATATAGGCAACAAGCTTTTCACACCCAATTTATCAATCACCTGCACCAGGAATACCAAATGACCCCTCGTTGTAAAAGAGATAAGTTATATGCAAATTTCCTAAATGTATAATGACCTAAAATGTATAACATGCACAATAATATGTAATAGTTTTAAAGAAAACAGTGGTCAGAGTATCGCGCTACGAAGCCAGGGGTCCGGGTTCGAATCCCGGCTGGGACATGGATATTTATATTTTCCGTTATGAGAAAGCCGAGAATATAGTAAAAATTGATATGAGTGGAAGTTGAGAAAATGTGTGAATGACGGGGATACTACACGTAAAGGCGGCTGCCAGTAAGTTCTCGTAATTCAAGAATAGGGTAATTATATTTAATTTCTACAATGGCCTTTAGGAGCTACTTGATCGCCATGTTGTTCACATAGATTACATTGTCTATGCATATCATGTAGTCTAGATTGTCTAGACGTAAGCACAAACTATTTTCTTCGGGTTATGGCAACTCTTGCACTTCTAGAGAAACTAAATCACTATGTTCGATACTGCGAGTTTCCAGTCAATACACTGAACCTCAAGGCCTTCTGCTTTTCTCACTCACTCCGACGGTTGCAATGTGTGCGTGTAATTACAGAAAAATGTGCATTGTCGGTGATTTTGTATGTAATGGAATGAAATATATAGGTTTTATGTCCTTAAGGATGACCTGACAAATTTTCTCCATCTCTTTTCAGGCTATGGGAAACGTTTTGTCAGATTTCTACTATTACTCAGGGTACGAAAACCCATACAACTATCTCAACATCCAGGAACCAGAAGAAAGTTTCTATTACTCCACATACGTCCAACAAGCAAGTGTCCGTAAAGCCATTCATGTCGGTGACAATAGCTATAGCGAAACTGGAGATATATACAACAATCTGATAAATGACTTCATGCAGTCGGTGAAGCCCTGGGTTGAAGTCCTCGCAGACAACTACAGAGTTATGTACTACAGCGGACAGATGGATATAATCTGTGCCTATCCTCTGACGGAGAGGTACTACCAGACCCTCAACTTTTTTTTATATATATAAAATATTTATTGGTTGTGGACAAAATCCATGCACCAGTTAACAATTTATCAATTGGTATTATATACATGTATGTACCTAATATTTACTCACAATTATTCCTTTCATAATAAATAGTTTCCAAATTTCATAACACTTTTACAGAATTATATTAGACTTATTAAGATATTTTGTAAGAATATAGATTATCGAGGATGAAGGTGAAGTCAGTAAACAAGGCAGTGTCAGTGGATCTTGATGTCCACTCCTGTACAATTCCTGTAAAAATGGTTCTCTGTAAGTTTCATAAAGTTTGCATTGAAATAGAATGTGGTTCGGAGTTGCAGTATATTCATTGCACAAACAAACTGGTGAAGTCACTAAATTCTTCTTGTAAAGGTGAGCTGCGGCGATAGTGTGATTTAACCTGCAGCGCATTATAGTTGTGAGGGAACTCCGGGAGAGTTGAATCTGTTTAAACCAACATTCCTTTGGAATTCTTTCTTGTATAGAATAGTAGGCCTTACCGCATTGAGTGCCAGTATTTGTCCACAAGCTTTGCCAGTCAGTAAATAGTATTTTTCTAGTGTGTGATTCGAGAACTACGGACGGAATCTTTATTGAAAGCGGCTGTTGGATTGTTTGATTCGCTGCATATTTTGCCAAAGTATCTGCTATATTGTTCCCTTCTATTAAAGAATGTCCAGGTGTCCAAATAAAGTTGATATCATATCCCAATCTCGTTAATTTCAGTGTGAGTATTATTATGTTAACAATGTACCATTCCGTATGACATGACCATGATGCAAACTGTAAAGAATTTAGCACAGAGGCTGAATCGGTTGCAATTAGAACTGAATTTAACTTCTTCTTTTGTACATAAAGCAATGCCTGTCGTATTGCAAAAGCTTCTGCAGTGTAAATGGACAGATACGATGGCAAAGGAAAAAAAATGAATTCTGCAGAATTATCACAGTAAAATGCTGCTCCTGTTTTTCCAGACGTTGATTTTGAAGCATCTGTATATATGTGATATTCACATTGTAATTTTGAATGTATGTAGTCTTGATATATATTATTTGAAATTGTAGGGATTGTCTTCCTGAAAACTCTACTTGGGTAGGCAGGAAAATGAATCATCATGGGAGATATCATATTAAAGTAGTCTGTCATGAAGCATGGTGCATTAGGTAAACGAATAATATTAGCTTGAAATTTATTAATGTCCTTATAAGCATAATATAGTATAGGTAATCTGGATTTATATTTTGCTGTACGTCTGTTGAGCATCAAAGAGTCTAACAATTGAAGTTTTGGTATGATCGGAGATGTCGCGTTGGCAATTTTCTTAAGTAAAAATTTGCTCGCAAGATATTTAACTCTAACTTTGTATGGTGGATCTCCCACTTCTATGAAAGTTGCTTGTTTTGGAGTTCCTTTCCAAGGGCCATAAATCCTGGATAAACTGCTATATTGGATAGAAGATAGCGTGTTAGAAGCCCAACTTAAATTATCATTGTACATAAAGGAACCATACTCTAGTCTTGAGTTTAGCATCTGTTTATGGATCTGATGTAATAATTTAGGATCAGCACCCCACTTTTTCTTAACTGTCAACATTTTTATTATGTTAAACACTTGAGATCCCTTACTTTGTGCCAGCTCTACTTGTGACTTCCATTTTAGTTTTTCATCTAATATAAGTCCCAAGAATTTATGACTTCTTTGTTGACTAATAGTTTTTCCGTTTATATTTATTGATATGCATGAATGAGATCTCTTCTTATTAAAAACTACCACCGAAGACTTATCTGGATTTACTTCAATTCCATTGATATCACACCATGATGATAATTCATCCAGAGATTTTTTAATTTTTTGAGCCCCTTCTTGAATATTTTTACTACTAGTGTATATAACAATATCGTCTGCATATTGTAATAGACGAGTGTGTTGAAGAAGTTTTGAGCCTAAATCTGCCGTGTACATATTAAATATCATGGGACTCAGCACTGCGCCTTGTGGTAGACCTTTATGTGTATAACGTGCGGTGGATAACTGTCCTCCATATCGAATGTACAACTTACGTGCCAATAATAATCCAAGAATACTTTTTATAAAATTACGTGGAACGTTCATTTTCTCCAATTTTTGTAACAGTATATTTGGAAGGACAGAATCATAGGCGCTACTTAGATCGAGAAAAACTACGATACAAAATTCTCGCCGTATGAAAGATAGCCATATATCTAAAATTAGTGTCGCTAATACATCTACTGTTCCAGTTCCTTTCCTAAATCCCATCTGATGTTTTGGTAATTTCTGATTATATTCGACCCACCATGTGAGTCTGTTCAATATTAAATGTTCATATAATTTAGCAAGGCATGATGACATTGCAATAGGTCTATAGTTCGTATGTATTCCTGATTGTTTACCTGGTTTTAATATGGGTATTATCACCACTTCTTTCCACTGTGATGGAATTTCTCCACTATTCCATATTGAATTGTATGTATTTAGTAAAATTTAATATCCATTCAAAGGCCAGTGTTGAATACATTCGTATGTAATACCATCTAAACCCGGAGACGTTTTCTTTCGTTTATGAACAACATATTCTAATTCATCCATAGTGAATAGTGATTCTAACGTGGATGTTTCTGGATATTTCATAGAGTTGAAGAATTGACAAAGATTAGTTTCAACCGTATCTGGTGTCAACTTGCGGTGAAATTCTTTTATCCAGGCTGAATTGATATCTCCTCCAAAATAATGACAAGTATTATTATTGGACATACTTCTTATTATTTTCCAAGTCACTGAAATAGAAAAATCTTTAGTTAATGTAGAGCAAAATGACTTCCAAAAGTATGATTTTGATTTCTTTAGGAACCTCTGAGTTTTTGCTGCAATTTCTTTATATCTAATAAAATGATTGATGGTAAGATTCTCCTTATAATTTATGTATGCTTTTTGTCGTTCGTTTACCCATTTCTGGCAATCCGTTGTCCACCACGGAGTCACTTTTCTTCTAGATCCAAAATTAGATACAGTTGCATTTATTTGTTCTTGTTGAATGAGAGACACCAATGTGTCATACGATACTTCTTGTTTCAACAATTCATTTTTTATTGCATTGTTTACATTTCCGGAGAATTTCTGCCATTCAACCCTTCTTGATATATACTGACTATTGTTTTGTTCAGAGCGCATAATAAACCACGTTATATTTTTATTATGTTGAAAGGTTATCATAATTGGCATGTGGTTACTGTTGTAACACTTCTCTAATACACTCCAATGGATTTTTGAAGCTATATCATTTGAGGTGATAGTTATGTCTGGAGCACTCGGCTATTCATTAGGTCTTGAGATTATTGTAGGTGTTCCGTCGTTGAGTAATACAGCTGAGGAATCTTGCAAGTAATTATACAAATCTTTACCTGATCGATCAGTTAGAGAACAGCCCCACATGGGGTGGTGTGCATTACTGTCCCCTGCCAGCACAAATGAAGTGTTTGGTGGAAGCTGCCCAACGATATTCTGCCACACTGTAACAAGGAGGTGCACTGTGGGAGGGCAGTAAATTGATACATAAGGCGTATCAGCAATCCGAACACCTGTAATCTGAATTTGACTGTTTATATTTTGAAACAAAATAATGTCATACTGTATATTTCTTTTAACACCTATAGCTGAACCACCGTATCCATCTAAACGATCATCTCTTATCCAATTGTAACCTTTAAACTTCAATGTTGAGTCAGTTTTCAACCACGTTTCTTGTATAAGAAGGACATCTGCAGAAAAATAAGATAAAATATGTTGTAAATTATGTCTATTAGGAATTAAACTTCGTATATTCCATTGTAATATTTTCAAGACTTTGTCTGGCATGCTGGTTGTTGAAATAAGTATTGCAAAATACTTGTAGCAATGCAAGTCCAGTCCTGGTTAACGTTCAATGTCGAAGTCCCTGCTAGGCTACATAATTGTTCTATAAATAATGAAAAATTATTTAGGAATTTTGTAGAATTTTGTTCTTGTGCCCGATTTGGCTGGATAGCTTGAGCCGCCTCTGCAAGAACAAATAATTTATTTTGTTGGCATGTTGTCGACAAATCCGGAGCATTGTCTTTTCGAGATCCTGACAAAGAATAATCAGGGTTTGTCATTCTCTTTTTATATTTATTTTGTCGAAATGGTTTCAATGTTTGAGAAGATTTCTGGCGTTTTCCTTGAGAAGACTCAGTCTCTTCCAAATATTTTCCAGCTTTCTTTGAACTGTACAATGGCCTTTTATTAGATACACTGTATTGATCTTGTATTATATTATTATGATATGAGGTGCTACTCGAATTGTTAGATATCGAAGCATATGTAAATGGCATTACTGTCTTTTCTAATTCCTGAACATGGCCAGTAGATATCTGTTCATATCCATACATATAGTTAATTTTTGGGACTTTCTTCATAGCTTCGTTAAACGTAACATTCTGAACTGTCATAATTTTGATTATTTCCTTTTGGCGTTGTTTTTCAGGACAGTTTTTGTCAATTGCAGTGTGCTCCTGATTACAATGGAAACACTTGATCTTATTTGTGCAAGAGGACGATTCGTGATTCTCACCACAGCGTTTGCATTTTAATTTACTTTTGCAATTAGCCCTGAAGTGCCCATAATAAAAACAATTAGTGCACTGTTTAATCAAGGGAATGTACCTATCAATATCAAACTTTTTGTAAAACAGTGTGACATATTGTGGTAAGGATTGCGAGTCGAATGTTACAATTACCGTTCGAGTTGGAACAGCAACGCGAGTACCCTCCTCGTACTTATACTTCACAATGCGTTTTACCTTTATTACTTTGGCTGTTGATGAATTTATATTTTGCAAAATTTCATCTTCACTTATTGACTGATGTACATCTTTCATAATTCCCATTCTTCGTACTTTGTGTGATGGAACAAAACCTTCCCAATTATTCTGTAACAGTAATGGATTCGAAAGGAAATCATTTGCATAATTAGATGTCGTAAATGTAAGTCTAGCTAGATTTTTCCCAAGCCTATCTATCTCTTTCAAACCTCTAATATTTTCTTTGCTGACTATTTGGCCTAATTTTAAAATGTGAAGTTGACCAATGTTTCCTTTGCCATTTCCACCTGAGGCATCCTGATGTTTAGATTTCACAAATATTTCATACGGACCTAAATGATTACTTCTGTACTTCAATACCTGTTGCTCATAAACTTTTTTGGAACTTGATTTACTAATTTGTTGGGTATAATCTATATTATTACACTGAGAATTCAAGTTATTAACTTCTTCTACAGAAGTTATGATTTCCACGTTGCTGGAAAGTTCCATGGCACTAATGTCCGTGTCCATGTTGGATTCAGCTGGTTTTGTACCAGCAAATTTGGCTTTACGGCCTTTAGATTTTTTCATGAATTAATGTTCACATTGTCGCACATATATTTAGAACGACACTAATATTCTAACAGTAAACTATAAAGTCTCAAATTCTAACTTAGAACACAAAATTATCTTTCCAACAAATCACTTGCACAATCACATCTGTAACCACAGACTCAAAAATCGACTCTCAACTTCAGTGCTCCTGAGGAATACAGGAACGCCGAGCGCTCCATCTGGTACGTGGGAGATGAACTAGCAGGATACGTGAAGTCAGGTGGAAACTTCAGTGAAGTTTTGGTATGGAACGCTGGTCACATGGTGCCTGCCTTTAGCTTAAGGAGCTGCACCCTGATATCCATTTATCATAGACTGGGTGAACTCCAAGAGCCACTTCATGCAGGAAAATTTCCACCCATGGAATTGAACCGAGATCTCTCAGGTAACAGCGAGACACCCTACCAAATGCATCATATATTGGTTTTTCTTATCATAAGCGAGACTATATCTATATTTATTTGAGCGCTGCGGGCCCATCTGAAGCTAATAACGACCTTGATTCATTTAAAAAACGGAAGTCCGAAGTGTAATTCATGTCGGTAACTAGTTCTGCCACAATCTATCTGATATGTGCAGTCACGGATACCTCTGGCTTATAACGACCTCACTGAATTTCAATGGCAACGTTACAAGCTAGAAATCTCTGTGACTCTACAATAATTTCATTGGTGATATCATACGGTCAGTGAAGCCTTGGGTCAAAATTCACACAGACAACTACACAGCCATGTGTTACAGCGGTAAGCGGGATATAAACTGTGCCTATCTTCTGCCTACTCAACTTCATTGCTGCTGAGGAATGTAGGAACGCTGGACGCTACAACTACCAGGATACGTGAAGTCAGGTGACAACTTCAGTGAGGTTATGGTACGGAACGCTGGTCACATCGTGCCTGTCGATCAGCCAATGTGGGCACCACTTCTGATCATCAAGTTCTTACATCAGCCTCTTGCTCCCTATGACGCTTACTAGATCTCAGAGAAACCTTTTTAAGAATATTTTGATTGCAATTTGTTAGGCTATGGTGACCTTAACAAAGTGGTGTGTTTTTTAAGTTTCAAAATGGAATAAGTTTTCAATAAAATTTCTGCATTATTGTAGTTGCTACAGTTCAGACTTCCAACAACTAATCAGACCTATGCATTCAGAGAACATCTAAGAGATATAGAATACTTTCTACTTGCTAAAACTTTCTTCAAACATTAGTTAGACATGTGTAGCCTACGTTCAGGAGACACTTAATTTTAGAGAAGTTTAGATCTTCACATTCCAAAATTGACGAGATACCAACAGATCGATCGTTGTTTCAAAAGACCAGACAGATAGACGGATGGAATTATTATGTGGACTTGAGTTAATGTTTCGTAGTCTATCTGTCTAGCAAGCTATCGTGCTTTCTAATATAGTGATAGTTGAGACGATAGTCGCCTATATTTTTCAGCTCTCGCCATCCTAACATCAGAGTCAAACAAACACTTCTCTGAATCACGAGAACCACTGATACAATCAGCATGTTCACTGTGCAGAGATTTGTGATTCTGCTGTCCAGTGCTTGAATGTTCGGGACAGAACAGATAAGAGGAAATACCTCCGGGACGCACAGCCAATATGGAAGCCGCGTCCTGTGGGGAGAGACGCTGGAGATCCCCTCTTCCTGACTCCACTGATCGAGGCTGGGAACATAGAAGAGGCAAGGAGTCAGTCTCTGGTTGGTGATTTGGGGATAGATGGCGCTCCCAGCTATTCTGGCTACCTCACAGTCAATCCTGACTTCAACTCTAATCTTTTCTTCTGGTTCTTTCCAGCACAGATAGATATAGTTTAGAGAGGTTATTTTTAGGTGAACTTTACGTATTTGTAACACACATTACCTAGTGTTATGTCCGATGCTAGTTGTCATTCATGAATGTGCTGATATTGTTGTTTTATATTATTCAGCACTTCCTGTAATACATTGAATTATCCCTGGCTTTTGCGTGTGAGTAGTTAGGAGTAATTCTTACCTACAGTGATTCAGGCGTCTGAACGCGCTCAGATATTCCTCCTCTGAGAATGAGTCTTGCTCTAAACCTCCTTGTCTCATTCTCACCACACGTTTTGCCAGTCCTTGAACTTGCTCAGATGAGTTGCTTCCCCTGAGAATGAGTGTTCTGAAAGGTGAAAGTACACTGTAAATCCTCTTGTTTCATTCTCACCCACGCTGTTCCAGGTACTGGAGTTGACCGGATGTGATGCCTTTCCGGAGAAACCTTAGTTAATCAACAATTAAGTGTCTGGGTCTCGAATACTCTTCTCCGATCTGGTCTGTGGTATGTCCCTCAAATGTGAGTAAATTCCCTTCTAAATCTTTCTTGCTATTGCTCGTCACCGAGTTTCATCTTCAAAACATCAGAAAGGAGCGCCTACTCTTGGAAATTCGGTTTTGAGTGCCAAACCAATACAATAATCTACCAAACCAATGAGACATTTTTGAAAATCAGGCAGGTTTTAGAAATCCGTTGTGTAGAAATTTGTGCCACTTTACCGCATACAATTTTTCCAGTTTAAAATAACTAATGCTGCAGTTAGAATCCTTTGTTAAATAACTAAATAAAGGTGATCAAGAACGTCTGTCTCATGTATCATTATCAGACACAACAGTCAATACTTGTAGACACAAATGAGTATGCATAATACCGTACTATGTGTAATGTACAGCAGGATGTACGTACAAGTATTGCGCGGCAAATTGACTTAGACTTTTCTGCATTAGTATACATAATACCGTATTATATGTAATGTACAGCAGGATGTACAAGTATTGCTCTGAAAAACTCAATATGCTAACCAAGGCAGAAATTTATTTTATTATAAAACATAAACTAAACGTATAAGAGAGGAGGTTTGGAATAAGGAGTATGGGGAAGACCACAGAAAAGATATGCAAAGTGCTTAGGAAAGCGGCCATTAAAACTTACTGGAAGGGAGGGAGAAGCATCTTAAGAATAGCGAAGAATGCAAACAAGAAAAAAGGAAAACAGAGAAGAGGACGGGATTATCTACGAAGTGAAATGTAAAGAATGTCAGTGTGTACACAGCGGAGAAACAACAAGACAGGTTGAAACAACATAGGAAGGATGTACGACTTAAGAGAGAGAAATGCAATATTTAAACATACGAGAGAAACAGGACATGGCATAGATTGGGATGAGGCTAAGCAGATAGGAAGGGAGAAGATAATACTAGTGAGAAAATGGAAGGAAGCCAAGGAAATGGAGAAGAAAGGTGAAGAAGACACAATGAACTGGAATGGGGGACTGAAGATAAGCAAAGAATGGAAGAAGGTGTTAGAACAAGGAAAGGACAAAAGAGAAGGAAAAAGAGCGTGAGATAAAGAGTCCAACCACATTCTAGATGGACGAAAATATGTTTAGCCTTTTAGGTGAAAGTACAGTTGACAAGGAATAGCCGCCTGCTAGAATGTTCCAGAACAACTGTCTAATAGCCAGGAGGGGAGTAATGTTTGTGTATATATATCGTCCTTTTTTGTACCTTGTTACATTTGTACTTGGTGCAGAGGCTAAAGAAGATCTTGCTAGAAGGTTGAAACGTTACGTTTAGTTTATGTTTTATAATAAAATAAATTTCTGCCTTGGTCAGCATATTGAGTGTTTCATATCATGGAAACAAGGCTTAATGGTGTTATAAGTATTGCTCGGCAAATCGACTTAGACTTTTTGCATTAGTTTTTTTTCAATTCTATACGGACAGTTTACTTTGTAATACTTATGCATTCCACCCTACGTCCTAGTAATGCCAAGAGGTATTCTTGAGACCTGAACATGAGTGCATATTCATCATTCCCATCTAACAATCACTTGCTGTTATAATTAGCCTGAAGATGTAGAAAAGCATACAGACATTTATTTGTTTTCAGACTAACTGGGAGTCGGCCCCTGTTCTCCTGTGGTTACAGGGGGGCCCTGGCTCCTCCTCCCTCTACGGACTGTTTTGGATAAATGGACCATTTAAGATAGTAGCCAACATGACCTTGGTTCCCAACCAGTATTCGTGGCACATATCGCACAACGTGATATACATTGACCAGCCAGTGGGAACGGGTAAGACAACTACTTATTTCATTACGCTTGAAAGAAGATTCGTGTATTCTCTCCATTTTTTGTTTCCTATTCTTTCTATCTTGCTCTCTCATCAACAATTTCCCTATCTCTCCATTTTCTTTGTTTCCTATTCTCTTTCTATTTGGCCCCCTCAGTAACAATTTCTCTATCTCTCCATTTTCCTTGTTTCCTATTCTATGTCTATTGTGCTCTATCTATATACAACCATTTCCCTATCTCTCCATTTGCTTTGTTTCCTATTCTCTTTCTATCTTGCTCTCTCATTAACAATTTATCTCTCTCGCTCTCTCTCTCTCTCTCTCTCTAATAATTTCCCTATCTCTCCATTTTCTTTCTATTTTGCTCTCTAATTAACAATTTCTCTCTTTCTCTCTCCATTTCTCTTGATTCCTATTCTCTATAAATTTTGCTCTCTCTTTAATCATTTCCATATCTCTCCAATTTCTTTGTTTCCTATTTTCTTTCTATATTGCTCTTTCATTAAGAATTTCTCTCTCTATCTCTCTCTCTCTCTCTCTCCATTTTTCTTGTTTTCTATCCTCTTGCTATTTTGCTCTCTCTTTCTCTCTAATAATTTCCCTATCTCTCCATTTTCTTTGTTACCTATTCTCTTTCTATTGTGCCCTCTCATTAACAATTTTTTCTCTCTCTCCATTTTCTTTCTATTTTGCACTCTCCATAACAATTTCTCTCTCTCTTAATTTTCTTTCTCTCCTATTGTATTTTTATGTGGGTCCATACAGACATTTGTATGTTTCTCTATTTTCTTTCTTTCCTTTTCTCTTTCACTATCTATATACCCATTTCTCTATCTCTCTATATTTTTTCTTTCTATTTTGACGAGAGCGCCAGAGGGTTTTTCTCTTTTTGGTCAAGTTGTAGTTTTCTTACTTTTTTGTAGGCTACAGTTTTTCGGATTTAGAGGCCTACGTCTCGAACCAAGTGGAAGTGGGTAGAGACTTGTACGCTGCCCTGATTTAGTTCTTCACCCTGTTCCCAGAGCTCCAGAAGAACGATTTCTATGTTACGGGAGAGTCCTATGGTGGTAAGTCGACAAGAAATGCTTTGCTATACTTGGAGCGTCATGGGGATGGCATGTCAAGCACCTCTCTTTATTAATATATTTTAAACTAAAAAAAAGATCATAAAGCAATATTATACCGCTATTCCAAAAGTCATTCTTGCAGTCTAACAAGGCTCTTGCTTTTGGTGGTACAGCCAGTTTTTACAAAATAGATTACTTTAAAATTTTACAAATTTAATTGATTCATTGGTGCGGTTCATTTTCCTTCGCTTTTCTGCCACTTTTGGCTAATTGTGAATATAATGAGTGATAATATGAAGAAACTGATGAAGGGGCACTCAGAAACAGCACCCATGCTCAGGCCAGGATTCGAATCTGGAACCCCTGCCGTCGTAGCCAGGGAGGTCGGTTTTTACAGAGTTGATGTGCCTTAAATCCAAACAACTTTTGCCACATAACAAACTTGTAAAATAGAAAAGTATTGCGAGTACACGAAAGAATATTGTTTACCATTTGACATCATTCTTCAAGTCGTTACTTTGATAATAAAAATGCCTCTTGTTTCTTTGCAATTGACAGGTAAAGTTGTAATTAATTATTGATTACATACAGGGTGCGTCAGCATTAATGCTATTGTACTCTTTTTACAATACGGAGATAAAGGTTTGGTCCCTTGTCTTCCGTAATGTCGACACTACTGGAACATCTTATATAAATTTCAACTACTGCTTGTACAAGATTTCCAGGTCAACAACATTAATTAACGATTCTTTAAATTTATTTCAAAGGAAAATATGCGCCAGCCATAAGTTACACTATTCACCAAAAGAATCCTGTAGCAGATCTGAAGATCAATTTAAAAGGTGAGTATTATTTTTAGTTTGTACTCTTTTTAGCTACGCAGCCAATTAAATGCACTAATTAACACAGAAAAATAGTAAAATTTGTAGCATCAAGCACTGGATATGCACTAAAATGATTTTTTTTAAAAAAAACAACTATTATTAATCAAGTTACTGTACCTGATAAAATGCATAGAATATTTCATAAACTTAAATCCAAAGAAAATCGTGGAAGGGGATTTTCCACTAGGCCATCATAGGCTATAGACGCAAGTCCAAAGGGGACGCTCAAAAATGAGACGGCGAAAGCCCATGTGAGAAAGATAATTGACCATTAAAATTCATTAATATTGTGATAATAGCAAAATAAAACATGTCAATTCCTTTGTAAATTACAATGTCAGTTGCTTTGACATTGCCCAGAGAATTTCTTTGAGTATTTTACCATCAAATGGCAAACCAAGAGCGGTCGCCCTCAGAAATTCAGTGTTGGATAGCAGACTTTGTAGTAGAAAGCTCGAACCAGGCCAATGTACAGAGAGAATATCTCCAACATTCGTCTCCAAGAAGACTTCAAGTAATATTTCAAATTAAATTTGGTTTGGCCTGAGAGCAGTGGTGTGCGTCTACGCGTAAACAACGATAGTCTACATTCTACACGTAGACTATTTTATACACGTAGATTACGTAATCTATGTAAACAACATGGCAAAAGGTGATAACTTAGCAAAGGGCGCCATGGACTTAAAAGAAAATTATACTGCGTATCAGTTGCTGATGTGTGAGGAGAACTTTTCATACTCTTTCTTCCAAATTCGAACAATTTCTCACCTAGGAGAAACCTAATATAGGAAATATTCTAATGTTTTATGGAAAAAGGACCACTCTTGCCTCACGACTGCCATCTGTTGTTGTTTTTTGCATACTATTTATCTTCTTCCATAGTTGATAATAGAAGTGAAGAGAAATTTTGTTGTAAATAGGATTCTTTTCATTTCGTAAGGAAGCAATATAGTTGAAAATGTGACTTTCCCTTCATGAAACACTTGAAAATTAATTTTAATGCACTTTAGATTGTCTACGTAGTCCATGTAAACTACAACCCAATGTAATCTACGCGTAGATTACGTGTAGACAACGCATGTAGACGTAAACGTATAGTCTACTCCACATCACTGCCTGAGAGTTTCGGACACTGATTCTCAGTGTTGTCCCAATTTTACATAAGTCTGCAACTCTGGCAGGCGCTAGTCTCGTTTCAGTCTCGATTTTACCGTCTAGGTTTCACTACACGAGACCGAGACGTGTCTCGATAGCATTCCTAGTTTCCCGTGCAAGTGATTTTTTCTGAAGCTTACAGCTTAACTGGGCTACAGCGCCTTGTAGCTGGGCTTAAACGCGATACTGTTGTTAGGACTGAGAACGTAGTTCCGAAAATCACGTATAGATGGGAGCACCACCACCTTTCAGCAGCATGTGCTTTTACAAACGAGACGCAGATGACAAAACTCGTGATCTGAGAATAAAAATTATGATTTTTCTCACGTGGCAACAGAGATGGGATTTCAAATTCTTAGTCCTAAAACATTGCACTTCTATGCTTGGGACGTACAAAACAACTGATTGTAACAATTTGACAATAACTGGAAAATATACCAATGACTACTATCTGTTACGAAAATATAACTTAATGCCCTTCATCTACTGTATTGACTTTGCCTTAAAGTATGATCAGTGTGGTATTGTAATATAACATATAAAGAAATATTCTTCGGATAGAACTCCAAAAAATCAAATAAGTGGCTTTGAAGTTGCAGATTTTGTACCAATCTTCAAGAATTTATAACAACTTGAAAGAGAGAAAGCAATTATTACATTTATTGGCATATCTAAATCTTAGTGAAAATAATGTATTGGAATAAAATAATTTGGACTGCTATCGAAAGACGGGTATTCGAAGAAAGACAATTTTGAAGTTTTCCTCTCTGCACATTTTTTCCGTTCCAAGACAGAAAAGTTATAGTTCAATAAGTCATCATCCTTCACCATCATTATTCACAAGACTCTTACAGTACGATTGCTTGACAAACTTTAGTTAATAAATCTTTTATGCGATGATATCTGCATTGGTAAAACTTTGAAAAATGATTTATTTAAAGATGTTTTCAACATCGTGAGGAAATTGGGGAGCTCCGAGTGAGTGAGCGTAATCCGGTCGCGAAGTCCTACAACGGCTGGGGGTCTGTCGGGCCGACCACCCGTCCCCCTAGTCTGGCTGCAGATCTCCACACCCCCTTGGTGGCTCGCGTGGGAGGGAGGCCAGCAGTCGGGAGGTAAGCCTTGGCCCAATATTGGGCTGTTGCGCTATAGGATTATTATAAAGATGTTTTAATAAATATTTTTTAAAAAAATATTTAAGGGATTGCGTTTACATATTTAAAAATGTTATGTGTTAGAAACAACGTACTTTGAAAAAAATCATGTTACATTTTAAAGAAGGAAATGTTCAAAACCTGGTATTTAAACGTTTACAGTTTTCTTTGAAGAAAGACACATGGTAATTCCTTAGATTAGGCACACACAGGAGATGTACTACGTAGATGTTTCAGCGAAAAATGCAGACTCGACCAGGACTCGAACCCGGGTCTCTAGCATACCGTGCCATTGCTCTACCACGATTTCCCCACATGTAAAACAGCGACAGCGAAAAGACAAGCTAAGGCAGCTCGGTTCGGTAGCTCAGTGTTAGAGCAATAGCACGGTATGCCACAGACCTGGGTTCGAGTCCTGGTCGAGCCTGCATTCTTGGCTGAAAAATCTACTAGTATATATGATAATTATTTAAAGCAGTTTGTGTATGCATGAATGAAACTTGAATATCTATTTCCAGGTTTGGCTATAGGAAATGGAATGAGCGATCCTTTGAACATGTTACGCTACAGCGAATACGTTTTATCAGATCAGACTCGTAGACGGGGATATAAGAGACAAAATGGCAGCAATGGAACAAAATGCTAGAGATGCTATTGCTAATGAACAATGGGTGGATGCTTTCAATGTATGTACCCAATGTGCAGTTTGTTTGTTACTATGCATGTTTGGAGAGAAAGCACATACGATTTTTTCCAAGGTGCAAAGTAGGTGGCTAGCACATTATGTATGAGTAGATTACATTGATTTTCGACACGAGACAGTTATTTACTACGCCGATTTGAAGAAAATGTGACATTGTTCAATCATGTTGGTTAATTTCTATCTTCTGCAGGATGGTGCAGGACCTATTAATAGTTCCTGATATTGTGGCGGTTTCTTTCCTTGCCCGTTTGACGGCACTAGTTACTTCCGTTTCCGACGGAAATTTCATCTAGCAACTTCCGTATCCGCCTACGTACTTCGACAGTCGCCTTGGCTTATAGGGATTTCTTATCCTCACATATGTACAATTATCTTCGGTTGTATGTTTAGTTGAATACATACATGTTGAAGAATGTTGGGTATCCCGACAAACATTAATACAAGTTATCTAAGTCATGATGACAGTAAAACTAGACAAATTAAACAAGTTAAATTTGCCTTAAAATTCTGAGCAGTAGTTAATTTAAGAAGCTAACACAATATTCAGAAACCTTTTTGTACTACTACATTCAATATGTTGATATTATTTCTCATTTATTATATATAATTTTATTATAATATAATGGAAGAATATACGAATTTGAATTTATATGTGTAAGAAGATCAATAACTATAACTCCATGGCTAAAAATTGTCGAAAGTAAATGTATTAATGTGTATGTAAGCATTTTTAACTTACAGTGCCTACCTATAATAGTACTGCACATGTACGGTAGTAAAATAATATACATGTATTTACCTTGACACATTACTTTGTTTCTACTTTCGCAGAATCTCTAATGATAAAAAGAAAACATTTTGTTTTGGTTTTGTCTTGCGCATATGTAATATAATATTTCAATAACGACACTCAAGTTTGTGAGATTAATTATAATTCAAATACGTTTTATTATCCACTCACTTGAAACTCACGGAACTGGCTGGTTGGTTTTAGGATTCTTTTCTATGTTCTTCAGAAATCCTCGTCCCATTATGCAAACTTAGAAGGTTGTGCAAACTTAAAAAGAAACAAAACAACTTATCACACACACCATTTTGATCCGCAAATTGCCTTTCCTGTATTTCAGATATGGAATGATTCGCTGGCCTACATGACAAATTTAGCTGGCTACTATAACATTTATAACTACTTGCGAGTGGCGGAACCTGCTGAATCTTTTGTTTACATCGATTATGTCCAGTTATCGGAAGTCAGAACTGCAATTCATGTGGGTAACCATACCTTCTACGATGGAAATGAGGTGTCCGAACATCTAATCGTTGATATAATGCAGTCAGTGAAGCCCTGGGTTGAAATCCTCGCTGACAACTATAGAGTCATGTATTACAGCGGACAGCTGGATATAGTCTGTGCGTATCCTGTGACGGAGATGTTTTACCAGACCCTCAACTTCAGTGCTGCTGAGGAATACAGAAACGCCGAGCGCTCCATCTGGTATGTCGGGGACGAGCTAACAGGATATGTGAAGTCAGGATGCAACTTTAGTGAAGTTCTGGTACGGAACGCTGGTCATATGGTACCTGTCGATCAGCCAGTGTGGGGTCTCGATCTGATCAGCAAGTTCGTCGCCGATCAGCCACTTGCTCGGAAAGCAGTTTCCAAAGTTTCAGAGGGTGATGTTTTCAGAATGTTCTGATCGTTGTCTTATCAAAGTGAATTAAATGATTACTCAGATCAGTTCAGTCTGCGTTTCAAAAGAGGACGAGTCTCTAAGTAGATGTAAGCAGTGTAGAAATACATACAAATAATTTCCAATTAAAACTTTCAACTAGTAGATTTCATATCGGCAGATACCATTTACAATTAATCATATTCTTACTACCCGTTAACTGATTGAAATATACAGATCTATAAAAAGTACTATATCAAGACTTGTCTATCTTTCTCCGAGAGCATGTCTTTAAGATATTAATGTAAATTGCTCTATGAATATATTGGGAAGATTTACCTTCATAAATAAGTAACCAGTGGATCTATTCTTCTTATTATTATTAATAATGGTTGTATACTGTGATCAGAACTTAAAAATAAACTATTATTATTATTATTATTTTACTTCACATTTCTGCAACTTTTGGCTAATAGCCTGATAGCTAATAGCTAATATCAGACGATGATAGGAATGAGTGATGATATGATGAAATTGATGAAGGGACACCCACGCCCAGGCCGGGATTCGAACCCAGGACCCCTGGCTTCGTAGTGCGATGTGCTAAACATTTCCTATTATTATTATTATTTTACGTGTGTGACACTTGGTTAGTATGGGAAGACCCCTGAAGTATATTTCTACATACGTGCCTGTAATATGAATCTATCGTCAAATACAAACACATACGAGTATGTTTGTGAGAGAAGTTGGTTCCTCGGGATATAAAATCGACCTTACACTACAGTGGGGGTGGTGACCTGCAGCGTGGAGAAAGTTCAAGGAGAAAGGAAGAAAAGGGAAGAGTCTTGCCCAAATTCCACCTGACAAGAGATTGGGAAGGAAGCAGAAGATAGACTTCCGCTTGACTAAGCAAATCTAACGATCCCTTGCCCGGTTCTTGGCTACACCCTGAACTCACGGTCAGATTGGTTTTTCGGGATTCCGAAAAGAAAACAGCAGCAAATTCCACAGTACGCGCTGCTGACAGTTCCTCGACGTTTTCTTGTTTCGGCGGCTCAGAGAAGAATTCGAAACGTTACAGCAATCTCCCCTTGCTAAGGCTATGTGATAAATCCAGTCCCTCGTAGCTTCGTGAATCGTGAAACGGAAGCGATGCGAATCTGTTCTTGGAACGACTTTGCTCAGCAAATTCTCTTTTGCACAGCGTCCTGTCTAATCCGTTCAGCGTGATGTACACTGCAAGTGAGACACAACACTTCGTTTCGGTAATTTGTAACCCTATTTCTTTCAAGGTCATGTTTCATACATCCAGATAGTGCTTTGCAACTTAAGACGAAGAGTGAGTTTTGCACCAGGAATAATCGGAATGGGCACTGCTACTGCAAAAAGCAAAACAGAGGACAAGATATTGTACATTTCTCTTCATGTTGCAAGTTGTAACGAACCTGAGAGTTTAAGGTTTTATATTTGTAAGACGTTAAGATTTTTAAAATGTTTGTTACTTCAAATAATTTGCAAGTTGTCACAGACAACTATAGTTAGATTGATACAGTTGTGTTTGGAACTTGTTTGTAAATGCGTCATAATCTGTTCGTGTTGACGTCACTTTCTCATCTCAGCAGAGGAAGTGAACCCACCTGAATGTTTCTCACCTGACGACAGACTGAGTTTGGAAAATAGGTGAAGGTGAAGGATCAATAAGGACTTGGAAACGGAGGGAATTCAAGTATAGATTTTGGGGTTTTCGAGTTTTCTTCTTGCCAATAAGTTGAAAGTAAGCAATTAATTATCTAATTTGACTTTCGCTATATGTGAGTGAATTGCCCAACGTTAGTATTGAATGTTCTATTGTTTTATTGGTAAGTGATTATGAAATATAAGTGATTATAAAACTGCGTTTAACTTTGAAAACAGTGTTGTGTTTCTTTTCTACCCAGCAAGCCCTGACGATTTGCAAAGATTCTCATGTTCCCGACTAAAGGAGTAACGGACTAACTTTCTGACGACTGGAGTACAACCGGGGGACGTTGCAAAGTGCAAGCGGTTTTTTAAGTTGATTGATTGAATTAAATTGTTGGGTGCGTCGGCACATTAGGCCATTTTACAGATATGGAAATATCCCCTTATCTAAAATTCTTACTGAAAATAATTATTATGAATATAATTATTAAAACAAAGGGTGTAAAAATCCCCTTAGGAAACGCTAAAAGTGAAGGGATGTGCACAAGACAAACACAACACATTTAAAAGTAAGAATTTTCAAAAAAGTTCCTCATAGACAGTGAAAGAGACCAGGTCTTCGCAAGAAGCTAAAAACATTTGATAAAACACTGTTGTGATCTCCCAACAGGGTTTTTAAAGTTGATTATTAAGCTAGATACGATTTGTAAAAATATGATGAATATTATGTATTCCTTGTGGACAAACAACTTCAACATTAAGTTACGTCTAATCAAATGGAAGTATCGACTTTTCCTAACACAAGCATAATCTTCAATCTGTCCTGATCCCGTTGATGTGTTTTTATACGCCATCGGAAGTTTCATATTGCCAAGAGAACAAGTAAAACAATTCTCCCATAACAGTAATGCTAAGTTTCCTCCCCCTCTTACAAACCATCCAGCGCACACGACTCTCTTACCGCAGCTCGTCACGGGGAAAGGTTTCGAGTTCTTGCGACTGCCTGAACGTGGAAACTGTTCCTCGTGCCCTTAAAACTGAAGATTCTTCAAGCATGTTTGCTGCGCCTGAAGTTCTTCTACTAAAGAGCCCCTGTGATCCAGTTAGTAAGGTGTCCGACTGATACGTCGAAGACACGGGTTCGATTCCCAGGGTGGTGACATCTAGTGGGAATATTTTCAGCAATATCGCTTCATAGAGCTTCTCTGGGGTTCACCCAGCCTCTGATACCCTGGTGGTTAAGGCGGTCAGAGCGTGGTGCTAATCACATCAACTCCACAAATGCCTGGAATTGTGAATGTGTGGGACTATCTCCACACCTCACTATACATTCGTCAAAATACCATATTCTATCGCCTACAGATTTGAGCCTGCGGAATCTCTTCTAGGTCTATCTTAATATAATAATAATAATAGTGTTTTTACCTCTCGGGTTAATTGTGACGTCCAGGGTGAGCGATGAACTATAAACAGACATTAACGGGACGAGAACAATAACGAATCAATGCGTAACAAAGCGTAAGACCATACATTTTCAAGTAGCTTCAACCTGACCAAGGGTCATTCACTTATTCTACCAGCCAGTTGCTCCTCTTAGGCAAGTCAAATATGCAAAGTCAAGTGTAAACAGACTTCCTGGAGTATTGATGTAGCAAACAGCTTACAGGTAAACAGGCAGTAATTCTGCTAAGGGAATAGGAAGGAAAAACTTGACGAATCGGCATGGAGGAAGTCTCCACTGGCAACAGGGACAGAGGAGAAAGGTAGAATGATCACTCTTTGATTTGATTTGGAATACTCAACGGCTCCCTTCGGTTTGGTCTGCGAACAAAGTCAGTGTTACTGACTTAGCGACTTAGCGTGACAAGCAAGCCTTCAGTACAGGCTTACACTTCGTTCTGGTATTCGATCATCACACTTCACGTTAGACAGGTAATTAGCCTACCCTTACCATGTTTCAGGTTTGAAGGTTTTAAAATCCAAGTGTTAACTGTTTGCCATTTCTAGTTGTTTATTAGTGTACATTGTACTTTAGTACCCCTTGCTCATTACCACCGAGTTCACTACGAGCAGCAAGTTGCTCTACCATCAAGGATGAATGATGATTAGTGAGCTACATTCCGATACCCCATACCTAAGGGTATGATACGAATGCGTTACCCTTGAATGAAACCAGAACATCTGGCCAAATAATATAACGTACAGTGATAATAGTTTTACAAAGGGCATTGCACTTTTCCGTTAGTACATGTTTTAATGAAAATAATACCGTAGTGTAAAGTACTTGTACTCGTGAAGTATCTTATTCATTATTATCGAAAAAAATTAAAAAGTAGTTAATTTACACAGGCAAAAGTGACCAATCAGACTTATGCAGTAATCATAGAATTCATATTTAGATAATTAGAACATATTCCAATTGTGATCATCACATAAATAATTACGATTGTCTTTATCTAATACTTTACATTAAAAGAGCTGGTGTCATGTAATAATTGCAGAAGTCACATTTGATAAATATCTCACATAAACGTTAATATCCTTTCAATTATATATTGATTGCTTATAATTAAAACGGCAGCCAGATCGGTTACTGTTTGTTCATTCGAATACATCACCATTTCAGTTACATTATTGATTTACCTTTATGTATCCTCCTTGTAGCGCTGCCTGTGGCATATATTTAATGAAATATCCAAATGTTGTAATTGTGAGCTTTACAGTCTTTTCGATGCCAATGACTACCAGAAAGGCTTCGAAAGAGAAATAGCAAGAGATACAAAGGCCAGAGTATTTACATAACAGAAATTCATTCCTCTCGTCGACGCCAGAGACATTTTATTTCTCTACCGTCTTGTAGAATTTAGTCTTTGGCTTGTAGAGAACAGAAAGTTACAATGTAAGACAGGTGGCGCCAGCTACACTTCTGGAATCGTTTGCAAAAGTTTCCATCTAATTCATTCAACATCTCTTTTCTGTTCTCAGCAATATAAACCCCCGGAGAAAAGCGATGAAAAGAAGAAGACAACGAAAAATAAAAAAAGATGAAAGAGAATAAATACATTCAAATTGTCCGACCGAGATCATTTCTTGGTCAAAGAACTTTCTATTCGCAGGAGAATGGAATTCTTTTCCTCAACTCTTATTTTGAATCGCAAATTACATTTGCCGAGAAGATCAGAAAGAGAAAAGCAGTTATGTTCAAGCCTCCGCAAGAAAGATAGAAATTTACTGCATTACGCAACTTTTTGTGACTCAGTAACAGCCCACATTTCCGATACGCAATTTTATATTTATTTATTTAGTGAATAAATAAACTTACCGCCTACATCAATGTGTAAAGTCGTACACATTACACGTGGAACGTATAACTGGTTTGGGGTATTTCAAAAGCAGGTCTGTTCTCTGTGCTTTAAAAAAACTGCATTAATAGAGGAAAAGGTCTAAATATGAGCCCCCTTTTTATGTTGTCATTTTCGGAGGGAAAAAAATAATATATCAAGCACCTGCCTTTAAAGTGCATATCAATGGAATATATACTTAAATGTAAATGCTGAAGTATAGAAGGTCTCAATTGTTTTAAAAAAAAATCAATTTCCAAAAAAATGGTAAAATGATGTATTTTAAAATTAGTCTAAATATGGGCTACTAGTGGCAATATAACAAAAAGCAATTAAAATTTAAAATAAACAGTCATTTATCGTTTACTCAATATAAAATTCATATTTATGAATAATCTGTTGTTTTGAAAATCACGCAGAATGGGAAAAATCGAAATTAAGAAAAACATCCAATTTTTGTTGTCTAATGTTCATGTCATAGCCCATATCTAGACCATCACGCTATTTTTCTTCTTCAATTTATTTTCTCTCTCTGTGGTACACATTTCACAAACAAATCATGACATTATAAAAGCCGCCATTTGTTTTATGTACAGCTAATATCATAACCTATACAAAGCAGATGAGAATTCAGAAAACGCTGAGTTAAAACATACCTGCAAAAAGTTTTCGGATGTCGCAATTCTGTAACAGCGTCCAAAGCCGAAACTAGCTACCATTTTCTATTGCGACCGCAAGAGATAACCAGTTCCAATAACCAGTTCCAATAGCTCTGATAACTCCAAACCCCATATTTAAACCTTCGCCCATATTTAGACCATCTCCTCTAATAATGCTATATTTTAATCAATAATACACAAAATATGTTTGTATGTGTGTTGTTTGTGTTAGTTTATTTTCGTACATTTGCATTTGTCATATTTTACTTAGGTTTTCCGCAGCTAGTTTAATCGCGACAATGAGGATGAATGGTTAGGTGAAATTCATAAAAGAGACACTCACAAAGGGGCATTTTAGCACAAGCCAGGACTCAAACCTGCAACCGTTGGTTTAAAAAATGTAAGTCCAGTACGCAACGTGGTCAGCCACTAAAGCAGCATATTATTGTACAATCTTGAAATACTCGCTTCCACGAAGTGATGTCGAAGTCTACGTCGATCTAGCTGTCCCGTTCTTATTGCCAGTAACTCTACATGTTTGGATATTTTGTTGAACCTCAGCGCAGATATTTCCATGAGTTGGATTTACAAAGAGTAACAACACGTGTCAACAGTTAATTAACACTTTATTAATGTCCAAAGCGACCGACTGCGACGCGATGTACAGTGGTACACGACAATCTTTTTGGAGAGCATTAACCACAGACTACTCACTACAGAGCAAATACAAATTGATAAGTCAATTTCACCATGTTGGGAACGTGCATCTTTTGTTCAACGTTCAACATATTTGTCAGTATTTTTTTATTTTCCACAATGTTTGTGTATTTGCCTGCTCTTAGCAATTTGAATTCTGTACAACCACAATAACTAATAATAATAATAATTTAAACAAGAGACCGTTAAAATGGATGCATTATTTCAGATTGAATATTTATGTCACTCTTGTATTTTTTTTTGGATATTTGCCAGTTTGTTTCGCATAATTTACAAAGTTTCAGTTGAATTCTTAGTCTATCCTGAAACTTTGCTACACATTTTAAACTATTATTAAATTAGATTGGGAAATGTTCTAAAATATTGTTTAAATTGCTTTCTCTGAAGTCACCGTATTATGCAGATGCGAAGTTTGAGCTCAGAAATTCATAACTCCAGAAATCTTCACGGAGTCTGTTTAGTTTTAGCAACGTATCCTCGTTTCTCTGACAAAGCAACCGGGGAGAAAATCTCTCAAAAGGGGAGTATCCTAAACAAGCTCGGTTCGCACTCAGCACATCCAAATAGAGACAATAATTGGAGCTCACAAGGAGATCTACCCCAGAAGCAATGAACACATAAAGAGAGGATGATATCATTCCTACTGCGGGGCCTGGGGTTCTTTGCAGGAATTTCCTATTTGAATATCAAAGGGGGAACGTAATAGAAATCCCGGACGAGCCCCCAGATGTTCTATGGCTCGGATTAAGATTGTCAGAAAACTTGGATTTGCCAGAGAGGGCGTCTCGGGTGAGAGATTTTGGATTAGAGTCACTGTCATCCGAAAATATATTGGGAATTAATTGGTTTTCTCAAGAGGCTTCAGATCTCATCTTCCAGAGATTGCTGAAGCAGACGATGTCATTGACGTTGCTGTTCACGTGAGTGGTCCATGCGAATGTACGTATGCAGGGGTGCCAACTTTTGAAAATATTTTCGTATGCTCTAACACTTGAGGTGTAAGTTCACAAAGAAAAAAAACTCAAAATTCTCCTTTCAATCATGATATTAATGCATACCAACATTGCTTCGTATCAGGAGAGGAACGTAACTCCAAAAAAAAAAAGCGGTTTTCAGTTTTGTGTAAAAAAAAATCCCCTCTGAGATCGGTATATCTCCCCTTTAATCGCTAGCAGTAAGGTGACGTCACAAATCCCCAATTTACTGAATCTTTTAAAAAGTCAAACATATTCGTAAGAATTCATGATTTCCTCTTTCCTTTAAATTTGATAAATTGGAGTTACGTCCCTCTGCTTCTCATACTAATGCATCCTCATGTACTTATTCTATTTACTTATTTCAATAAGAAACAAGAACAAATATATAATAAAATATAATAACAACAGTACGTCAAATTATTGGGTGGGCTCGAGTCCCACGTGCCCATATAAGTTTGGAAAAAACATGTAATTTCTGGGGTATACATGACTTTATTTCGCTGTAGTTAGACACTACAATGTTGGCGAAGCGTGTTCTCTTTCACGATAAGCCACGTATTTCAATTTAGAAAACTCCTCAACCCCGCATCAAGTTTCTGCATGCTTCTCAGTAATCCGAGTAAATTGTAGAGACTTTAATACAAGGCTGTATTTTTAGTCACTTTACATATCTTTAATAAAAAATCCATCCTAAATATTGCTATTCCATTCAATGGACTGCTTATGTTTATCCAGTTTCACAGTATATGAATCTTTTCTTCTCTTTTAATGAATATTGTTTTACCCTTCTACTTCTAAACTTCATCCATGTTCGGGAAATGGCACATAAGTCACAAACTACGATGTTCGTTTGCGTTCATCTAAGTTACATCGAATCAATTAAAGAAAATATTTTCAGTATACTTCTCTATTGGACATGTGTAATGATTCTAATCAGTGATAATCCAACATTAATATAATGTCCGTGGTGTTTGCTAGTAAAAGAATATGCACAACACAACTGTGTGCTGTAAAATTGCATTTTTGACTCTCAAGTGCATTTTCTAGAACAGTCTAGATATAATCTATCTTCTAAAGGTACTAATCAAAGATCACTCTAGCTTAATCTATCTTACCGAAAAATTAATTGATTGAATAAGGTTACTTTACATAGTTTGTCTGTCACTTTTAGCTAATCGCGACGATGGGGATGCATAATGATTTTTTTATTATTATTTATTTAAACGTTTATACTGCTGTAAACAGCATGGTTACCTTAAATGCAACACTTTCACATGAATATATGACGTAAAAATGGAGATATTAAAACACAAGATATTTGAACAGACATACAGTAACATATGTGTAAAATTATTTACAAACATATCCTAAAACTACATGAATTTACGAAATACGATTAAAAATTAACATTAGAAATTTAAAGTCTATTCCGAACTAGATATGGAAGAATTTTTTTTTATTACCTTCTTATGTGAAGTTCAAAATTTTATTTAACAATTATTGAATATTTAACTTTGAGTGTTTATAAGAACATATAGATACTTGTATTCAAGCTTCTTATCCAGTACTAGTAGTCTGCTATTTTCACTCAGAATGTAGGAATTCACCTTCAAGCATAGCAATCGAAGAAGGTTTGGTACCTGATATTTTCCAAATAAGATATGATTCGCGTGTCAGCATCTACGATGAGATGAATGCAAGGACAGTCAGAAACACACACAGACGACACAACACAATTCCTACAGGAGAGTATCCTACCTACAGGTCTAAGGACTCCCTGTTTCTCAGTTTCAGTACATTAACTTGTGTCGTTGTAAATGCAGTTCGTGCAACGTCGATATATTGACGATTGAACAATTTATATTGTTGCACCTGATAGATCTCTCGTTTGACTAATTCCCATCGTCATAACTGAAATATATTTTCGAGAGGAATATAGACCACGGATTATGTATCAATCACTTTTACAGACAAAGTAGATCAAATCCAAGAAAACTTGGAATATCGTTTTTTTCTTCTCAATTAATCATATTATTTAGTTTAACATTTTTGAAAGATTTCAAATTGTATGTATCCAATGAGTGTATTATTTCACTTTGATTTTGTAGATCATTCGTAACACACGTGACATAATCTACTCATATTTTTCTACGTTTGTCAATTTTTATTTTTTTATTCTTTCACATTTGCATTATTTTATGAATAATGTAACTATAATGAGTATTTTTGTAATATAGGTACATGTGAAATTCTTTCGTTATTCTTTAGTTTTAGTTGTTATATTATGTATACATATTTTCTTCTGTAGCACATGACAAGGCTGAACGTCGTCCGCCAATAAACGGAATTATTTTATTATTATTAATAATAATAAAAACAAATGTTTTTCTAATACAGTTTTCCAATATTGAATTTAATAAAATTTTCAAAAGTAACAAATTTCACAAATTCGGTAACACACATGACAGCATATTTTCTTCAATTTCTGTAAAAAGATTCTATTTTAGTTCATGTGAGTGTGGCTACAGGAAGTTATTGATGTACTTTTTATGTATCTGTTACAGTTTGGAAATAACAGTAAGTCGCACTAACTTTACAGTTAAAAAATTGAGGGAAAATGACAAATGGATTGGCTTAGTAATCGGGAACATGTATTTCGTAATAAACCAGTATCTGACAACCCTTTCGCTACAACCACATTGTAGCTGCATTGATCGACGTGACTTCACAGGAAGGGTACCCTTAAAAACAAACAAAATAAAAGGTTTCATTCAATTGGAAGCTAGGCCGAGCGAATACGCATCCATTATAAATTCAGAGCAGAGTTTCGCCATTATTCCACATAGCCCTCTTAGCAAATTCCTTTCGTCCAATAAGGATTAGCGAAGCGGATTCTGAGAGGGTTTGTATTTCGTCTCCCTTTCTCTTACTTTCTCCCACTTACTCTTCCTCTCTGTTCTGTATTCCTCCTCATTAACAAAGCAAGAAGCTCTTCTGTTTTACGCACCGTAGAACAATTCTCCATGAATATCCTTTCCAAGTGGAAATTAGCGATAACCCAATATGGAATTCGAAATGAGCTATTTCTTATGAATAACGTAAGAAGTTTTAGCTTCGGTTGAAATCGAGAGGAAGAACGAGATATTCAGTAAAAAGAGATGAAAAACGACAAGCGGTGAGCTGAATTAAAAATATAGACGCAGTCCTATTACAATGTAAGAAGGATAACACGAATTTAAGGGAACACAATCGTAATAAGAGATTGGGAAGTCAGTAAATAGGTCACAATAGATATCTCTTCCTAGCCCCAAAGTGTCGTAATTTCATTACCCAATGATTATTCACTACTTTTAATGAACTCGTCTGTATTCACTCAACTTGCACCGAAAATCTATCCACATCTAACCTTGTATGTTGGGCATAGGTGGTGAAAGATTAGCTAGTTGCGTATATATAGTTATGGACAAATTCAAGCTTAAATTGTGTATTTAATCATCGTTTTTATTGTAAAACTGTTCTGTGTCATTACAAGACAGTAAATTTATTGAAACGTAAGTTAATATTAAATAATCTTGTGATTTAGAAGATAAATCAGTGTTAAAATCTAGATAGCATGGAAGGCCATCCAGATAAAGGTTCCTGCTTGTAAGAAATTCAACAAATTTCATTCAAGTGAGGGAAATGTCTAGCGAGGAAATTATTAATCAAAACAGAGAGGACGTCCAAATGCAGATGAATGAAGTAGTGGAAGTAAAAAAGGATATGTCTTCAAATAAAGACGGACAAAATATGGATGTTGAATCGGTTGCTAAGCAACCAAAAAGTCAGAACACAAAAGGAAATCGAGCAAGAGTTAGTGGAAAGGAGGAATCTAAAAATGCTCCAAAAATTTCCAAAGCAAACGTATTAGAGCGTACAATGCAATCAAAGGATAATGTGAATAAAAATGACTTATACTATCCTGGACACGATGGCCCATACATTGATCTTGTTGAAGGCGTGGAACACAATGTTGGTAGTTTTAGTGCTATTATGTTAGGTAGTCACTTAAGAGAAGCTAGAATTAAGGTGAATTTTGTTAAGGCATCTGGTCCTAATCGTGCAACGGTTTACTTTTTAACGTCCAATGATGTAAATTACTTTTACTTGAACAAAGAGTTTCAGAAGAAGTATAAGGTAAATGTCAAAATCCCGAAGAGTCTTTTACACAGAATGGGACTAACATATGGGTTACCGTTACATATAAATTTAGAAGAAGTACAAGATGAAGCAGAGGCTGAGAGAAATATTCCAATAATCAAAATGGAAAGAATGAAGAAAATTTATTAAGAAAATGGGGAATTTGTGTTCAAACCGACCAAATTGATTAGCGTAACGTTTCAATCACAAAGGTTGCCCTCGCATGTAAAGCTACTCAGTAACATATTTCAGGTACAACCTAAAATAAAATCTGTGATGCAGTGCAGGAATTGTTTCCGTTTCTCTCACACAAAGGATGTTTGTAAGTCCAAAGCGATATGTCCGATGATATATGTGCTGCAGTACCTAAATGCATAAATTGCTCAGGAAATCATCTGGCAATTGAGAGGTCGTGCAGTAAGTGGGAAGAGGAGAGAGAAATTCAGAAGGTGATAGCATATGAGGGCTGTTCATATCAAGAAGCAAAGAGAAACGTTAGTTCTAGTAGTTCATTTATGACCGAAAGAGACGATTATTCTTATGCAAACATACTACAAGATTTCCCAGTGTTAAAAACAACTAAAGCAGAGTCTTCCTTTGTACAAGCTCCAAGTTCAGCAATTACAACAGGTAACAGATATGAGGTGCTTGCCACTCTAAGAGATGAGGAATCAGGGACATCAAGAAGCTTTTATTCTTGGAAATCATCTCATCCTCAACTTTACAACATGAACAATAATTATGCTGATCGAAGGCATGGGAAGATATTTAAAAGTAAAGTAGTTATGATAAATAAAGGTATGCAAAATCTAAAGTCGTGTGACAAACCTAAAACCCAAAACGAACAAGAAAGGCCAGATTATATTTCACTAAATTCCCAAAGCAGTCCAACGTCAGTGACAACAACGGAAATATTGTAATCAAGGAGTCCTGGGTTCGATACCCGGTGGAGGCGCAAGTGGTTCGGATCCCACTTTAAACTGTAGGTCCAGTCCCGATTAGCCTTACTGTGCATAAAGTGAACTTAAAACACCAAATCAATCAATAAATCAATCAACAACGGAAAAACGAAAATTACGAACTAGCATCCTACAATATGACTCTCAAAACCAAATAATGATTAGTTTATTACACGTTATAGCAAAACTAACGTCGAACATAACTGTGGATGATAATCTTCAGATAATTAAAAATATTCTAGTCGATTGTGCAAATATTACTTCACAGTTATTGAAACTAATTGAAGAGCTTGAATCATATGAAGATACTCAACATTAAATATAATAATCAGTAAGTTATCACATGCAAAATATGTTTTTGTTTGTGCAATGGAATTTATGCTCGTTTCCTTCAAGAAAACTTTAACTCATGAAACTGATAGAAGAGCATCATCCTCTCATTATATTCGTGTGGGAAGTAGGGGGGGATGGAAGAGTCAATTGAAATATTAAAAAAAAAACATCACGCAGTACTTAATCAAAAAGGCGGAAAAGGAGTGGGTATATTTGTACATGAAAGTCTGGCATTCCAACCCATATCATTTAATCCCAATTTAGTGATTCTTCGAGAATATCGGATGGAAGTAGTGGAAATACAAGTGCAAATTTTGAATAAAATATATACCGTTATCTCGATCTATATACCATCTTCCTATACATCGCAAAAATTGCAGTGAAGCATTTAAAGTCTATGATTAGTTCATTCAAGACTCCATTAATCATAACTGGAGATTTCAATTGCCACCACCCATGGGGTCGACAGGCAGCAGATAAGTTGGGTCGAACTGTTGTTGAATGGATGGAGGCGAAGCAGTTAACTATAATGGATGATGGTTCACCTACTCATATGCCTAGAAATGGAAGTAATCCGTCATCTATAGACTTAACATTAATTTCAGAACAGTATTGTGCAGACTTCACATGGGGGGCCGATATGGACTTGAGAACAAGCGATCATTATCCATGTTATTTTTATCTGGCTTATTGCCATGCAACATACGAAAGAATATTAGCTATTCGTAAATGGAAAGTATTCAAAGCTAATTGGTCTAATTATACTAAATATTTAAATATTTATTTCTCAGAGGATGATGGATTAAACCTGATAATATTACATACGAGGAGTTTGTAAAAATCATTTCGGCTGCGATGGACTTGAGTTGTCCCAGGGTGATAAAAAGTACTCAGCAACACTTCCCAAAGATATACTGGTGGACAGAAGAGTGTGCTGAAGCAAAACTACATAGAGTCGGATTAGCAAGAATATACTCACGTCAACCAAATCCGGAGAACTGGATAGAATTCAGACGCTCTATGGCCAAATCAAAGAGATTATGCATAAAAGCAAAACGAAAATCATGGAAATTATTTTGTGAAAATTTACATCCAAGCATGAAATTAGGATATGCGTGGGAAAAGTTTATGTCGCTCAAAAATCCTCGTACAGCAAATGTAGTCCCTTTGAAATTACATTGGAAGACTGAATTTTATTCAGAAACTCATACCTACAGTGCCAGACGGAGTAATTGAAACACCAAATGAATTATGTAGTTACACATCAAAACTACGTTCGGCGAAAGGTTTTGCAACTCCAATTTCAAAAGAGGAAATCTATGAAATCATCGGCAACAGTAAAGAATCTGCTCCAGGGATGGATGGAATTACTTATTCGATGATTAATCACCTTCCAGATGTAGCGTTAACGGCGATGTGCACAATTTTTAATAAATTCTTAAAAATGGAAAAGTACCAGAAGATTGGTCCAAACAGTTGATTATTCCAATTTTAAAAACAGGCAAGGACCCTCAAGTAGGTAAATCATATAGACCTATAGCTTTGACGTCAGTTATAGGAATTATATTTGAGAAACTAATACAAAAAAGAATAGCATGGTTTTTAGAAAGCCAAAACATATTTCAGTTCTAACAAATAGGATTTCGAAAGGGATTAGGATGCCAGGACGGATTAATCACTCTTTCCTCGTATATTTTCGACTCACTGAAAAGAAACAGAATTGCATTAGCTGCATTCTTAGATGTAAGCGTAGTTTATGATAATGTAGATATTAATATCCTAATCCAAACAATACAACAGCTAAAATACCTCACAACTATGTTTTGATATTATGGAAGTTAATGAGTAAAAGATCTGTATATTTCCACTTTTTCAGTGAAAGTAGAGGACCGTATTCAGCCTGCAAAGGGTTACCTCAAGGAAGTCCTTTAAGCCCTTTGTTATTCAACATATATATGATTGGGATGAAAAGGAAATTAATTCCAACAGTCAATTATCTTCAATATGCAAATGATATCTGTATCTATATGTCCACGACACAAATTCATACTGATTTTCCTGTTTTAGAGGAACAAATATTGGAAGTGTAAAAGTGTATTGGAAGTGAAAAACTATCCATTTCAATGGGAAAATCTAATATTACAAATTTTAGTAAAAAGGGAACACCTCCAATAGTTCACTCAATGTCTCGAAAAACAAGAATTCCCATTACATCCAGAGTAAAATATTTAGGTGTCATCTTGGATGAAAAACTAACTTGGAAGGACCAAATTAAAGCAATACAAATCAAATCAGAAAAAGGGGTTAATTTGTTCAAAGCAATAGCAAATACTCAGTGGGGATGTCATCCTCGAGTTATGCTTTTATTTTACAAGAATTATTTTCGGCCTATGATAGATTATTCTCTATTGGCAATGTGTAACTTGACAGAAGGAAAATTGAATTCCATTGATGTCATAGAAAGGAAATTCTTGAGAAGATGTTTAGGCATTATGAACAGCACTCCAAACGTAGTAGTATACATGGAAGCGGGTGAATGTTCCATTTCATGTAGACAGAAGATGTTAGCAGCAAATATGCTCTTCAAAGTGAAATCATATTTTGATCACCCTTTCAACAATGTACTAATAAATATGATACACTTTCATGAAACAGGAAAAATAACAAACAGAAAAGCTGCTATGTGGATAGAATTGTATAATTCGTTTTGTCAAGAATACCAGGATGTTCTACAGATGCGTTCACGGCCTGTTTTTTCATTAGATTATCCTCAACAGTCTCTGGATAATAGTCATTTCCCTCGTTATTCGCACATATCGGAATATTTTACTCAATGGCCAAGTTTTTATTTCATATACACATATGGATCTATAAGTGAGTCAGGAGTTGGATGTGCAGTGTACGATCCACAACATAAAACAGATCTATTATTTCGGCTTCCACAAGACTGTTCAATATTTACAGCAGAATCTTACGCAATATACCAAGCTTTAAGACATATATGTCCAGAAATTAAATTTACGAAAGTTCTTAATACTTACTGACTCGCAAAGTGTATTACAGGCTCTTAAATCTTCTTACAAGAGTCTTTATAAATCATCCCCTTATATTATAAATTGTATACAATTAGTTCAAACAATACAAAAATCTGGAAAAAACATTTGAGTTTTCTTGGATTAAAGCTCATAGCAATATTACAGGTAATTCTGATGTAGATGAATGTGCAAAGAAAGCAGTGCGTCTTCCAAATATTACGAACCTAGAGTAAAGAAGAAAATTATGAATGAATGGTTTGATTGGTGTCGAAACGAACTCACAACAGTTGGAGAATCATACAGACCATTTGCTGAATTCAAAACACAAAAACCATGGTTTCATCATGTAAGTGCTACAAGAAATGTAATTGTATTAATTAATAGACTAAGAACTGGCCATTTGTGTACTAGGCAACATTTATCCAAAATTGGAATAACGAACAATAAGAAATGTGAATGTGGCTGGGAAAGTGCAGATGCTCAACATATAATATTGGAATGCTCAACATATAATAGAGACAGAAATATCTTGTATAAAACTTTAAATAATCTAAAGGTTCAGTTTCCAACAAATTTGTTAAGTTTAGTTGTTAATCCAGATGTGCGGATTGGTTATAGTTTGTTATCATTTTTAAGGAAGTGTAATATACAATTGAAAAAGGCAAAGTGTTCTTTAAAAAAAAATCGAATATCTGTAAAATAGGGGGGAAGTACTGATAATTTTAATGTGAAACAATTGTGTACATTTTATATGTGAATTGTTATGGACAAAAAATGGCACAATAGCTGTTAGGTTCCAAATAAAGGAATGAATGAATGAATGAATGCTGGGCATAAACAGCCACATGTAAAACAGTAAGTCCAATAAAAAATTGTTGAGTTGAGTTGAGTTGACATCTAACCTTAACTGACCTGTGTACATAATGAACACATTTATTTAAAGAAGTTGATTACCAAAAGAATTGCGCAGATAAATGAGGCAGGCATGACAAACCCATTCGGATGTTAATCTACCTTAACAACAAATTTAATCATTCCCACCGGATAACAAACAACGTCACCTATGTTTGTGTAATGAAGACTATATTATCATCGAGCACAAGTACACATTATGCAAAATGTTTATTGGGGGAGAGCATGCCATGTTTGCAATTTACTATGAAAACTAATGACACGTCACATTTCTTGAATAGCCTGAATGTTTTAATCCTTTTTGTAGGTCTGCATGGCACACATAAGGTAGTCAAACTAAATAATCACCATTTTGTGTACACATTGTCAAACCGCCAGAAAATATGAATCTGAAGTCCCTACATCATTGGGAGTGCATGGTGCAGTTTTGGTTAATTTAGAAGTGAAACTTTATCCAGAGTTTACCCCAGAATTTTTAAAAATAAGGTGCTGTTTTAACTTTTGATTTGACATTTCTGATATACCCGACATCAGAGACGCAAACTTAGGGGAGTAAGGCATTTTTTGCCCCCCCCCCCCCCCAATTCACATAGAGGGATAGATAGTATATACAGAGCATTCCCTGACATTCGCTACGAGACTTGGCGGCAAGCTGCCCGGCATCAGCTCTTGTCTTTCCCGGTGAACGGGTCAGCGACAGTCGCTAGAGTCGGCTATTAAAATTACAGTTTTCATATTGTGTACTAACTTTGACTACAGAAGGTGTTGAAAATGATGTTCCTCTGCTGCAACACATTCCTGGCATCTCCGGAGGAAATTGACACTTACACGTGCAAATTCGTCTACTGTAATTCTCCAGATTTCTCGTACAGTACTCTTTTTAACTCACGGATGGTGTGCGGATTGTGTTTGTATACTTTATTTTTTAGATTTCCCCATTTTTCTTTCCACTTTTATTCAGAACTGACCCTTTTACTCTAAACTTGTTTTACAAGTTTTAATATAGTGGTCCTATGTGGAACGGGAACACCAGGAAATTTCGTTTGCGAAACGTCGTCGCACTTGTCCACAATTCCTCTTTCCGAAGTAACACTCGATAAGATAAATCCTTTGTTGTAATGTACACTTTTGTGGTGCCATATTAAGCCACAATCTTCAACACACGGACACGACACAACACAAATTCCGAGGGAGGATTATACTGGCGTCAGTCTGCAACGTCAACAGAACAGGAAAGAGAGCGAAAAAAACAGACTGTAGCGTGCGACTATCGCGGACCCGTTCACCGGGAAAGACAAGCGCTGATGCCGGGCCGCTTGCCGCCGAGTCTCGTAGCGAATGTCAGGGAATGCTCTGTATATATTTACATACATAAAATATTGTTTATGCCAACCTTGCGCATAATTTATACGGTCTTACTTGTTTGCGAGGCCCCCCACGACTAGTGTCATCGATCAATACTATCCCAGCAATACCTATAGCGCCACAATGATGATATTTCACGTGTTCATGAACTGTTGTGAACGAACACAAAGCAATTCACGTTAGAAGCTTGCTACACTGACAGCTAGATGTATTCCTAACCGGTGAATATCGTTTCCCCACTGCAAGTCCACCTCCTTCTAAAGCAGCATACACAGACAACGAGGTTACTTAAATAATTCAAATGCACGACAATAATTTATTTAAGACATTTTGCATTAAGCAACAATTAAGGCCTCTTGCAGTGCACACAATCCTAGCATAACGTAAGCTTAATGGAAGCGGTCCAAATTTAATTAAAAATTTAATTATGAAATCCCACATTTAAAAAAATGAACTTTATCTTTCCCTAACTGTTTAATTAGCTGCCAGATGGCTCTGCTTTCTTCTTCGCGACTTTTTCAGTCTTCTTTTGTTTCTCCTGCTTCTAAGGAGAAAGATCGTCAGCGTTCCCTGCCTGCAAAATACTTCTCTTACTTTTTTTTTTCTTGTAGCAACATATTAACATTTTTTCCCATGAGCTCAACTTTGTTTCTCGCAGGTAGATATATGTAGTAACCTTTTATTTTATTTATTAAACTTTTCCTGTTGTTGACTTTTCTCCAAATGTTATTCATGCCTTATTTCTCTGTTGCTGATGGCTTCCTTTCTTCTTCTTCTTCTATTATTATTTTCGCTAATCTTTTCCGAAAGTCTTCCATACTTTGATTTTGAATCCTCTGTTGTCACTAGCTTCTTTTCCCATTGTTATTCTTATCTTTAATTCCGATTATCTGTTACCAAAGTCTTCCATGCTATGTTTTTAATCCCCTGTTGTCGCTAGCTTCTCTTCCCATTGTTAGGGAGACAAATGTATGGTAAATAAAAACTGAGGAGAGCGGTAAATAAAATGTTAGATCAGCGGTATATACCAGCGGTGGAAAAAAAAAACAGACTAATCTTATCGCTGCTACAGCTACAGAGCATTCCCTGACATTCCCCGATTATCTCTTACGAAAGTCTCACCTTTTGTTTTCTAAACCTTTGTTGTCGCTAACTTATCTTCTTATTCTTATCTCTAATTCCGATTATCACTTACGAAAGTCTCACCTTTTGTTTTCTAAACCTTTGTTATCGCTAACTTCTCTTGTTATTCTTATCTCTAATTCCGACTATCTCTTACGAAAGTCTCACCTTTTGTTTTCTAAACCTTTGTTGTCGCTAACTTCTCTTCTTATTCTTATCTCTAATTCCGATTATCACTTACGAAAGTCTCACCTTTTGTTTTCTAAACCTTTGTTGTCGCTAACTTCTCTTCTTATTCTTATCTCTAATTCCGATTATCACTTACGAAAGTCTCACCTTTTGTTTTCTAAACCTTTGTTGTCGCTAACTTCTCTTCTTATTCTTATCTCTAATTCCGATTATCTCTTACGAAAGTCTTTCACCGTTTGTTTTTTAAACCTTTGTTGTTGTCTTATCTCTAATTCCGATTATCTCTTACGAGAGCCTCTCACAGTTTCTCTTTGAGTCCTCTGTTATCGCTAGCTCAGTAGCGACTCGTGGAATTTTTGGGGTGTAGGAAGTTATGGTAAACAGACCGAAGAAAGTTTTCGAAAATGCGTTCAATTACACAGTGACATGTATCGCCTGTACCTTGGATTAGCCATTGGATTTGTAATGTTAGCTGCAGGCCCTCCCTGCCTGCCATGTGTGGATTAAGAACAGCTTTGCCAATACCAACCTCCTGATAAAAAAGGTGCTGTTTCAACTCATAAAATTATTATTATTATTTATTATCTCAATAGGGTTACAATTAAGCCATACAACATTTCATTTAGAACAATATTAATACAATTATTATTAATTTATTATCATAATTTTCTGATGACTGTAGTAGTTTTAAGTTCAATTTTATTTTGCTATTTTGGAGTTGTGAACTGCGTTATTGATTATTTATTGTAGTTAAGCAACATTAGGAATTTCGACCATTCAATAAAATGGGTTTAGCAAAGTGCTTGAAAAAAGTTGAAGAAAATGCCATGACTGGTAACGGCGTCCGTTTGTTTTATTTTTGACCTCCAACTCTTTCTACCGATTTTCTTTTATGAAATGTTCCTCCCTTGTTAAATCGGGGAGGATAAACAAAAGATGAGGATGGATCAGAGCCTGTAAAAGCTTGTCCCTTGGTCGGCATACTTCCTTTTGTTTGAAACAAGTCCGCTAGAGAAGTTCAAACAAAATCTGGAGGTTTTCTTTAAAAAATAAACATTTCCTCAAGATATCTTCATTAGAATTCAATTTCTCTTTTTCCCAGGGACGCCCGTTTTTGAGATGATGCTGGATTTTCCATTATGCCAAACACAAAGTGCTAGGTGCGAACGAAGTTCAAATTTTGCTAGGTTTAGAACAATTATGCTAGAGTTGGAATCACTGTTGAGGAACCCACGAGACCTTCCTCGCGTACCCCGCCCTCCCTTGCACTGTCCTTCACCCATCTGCCTGTAGGATGACGAGAAAGATTCCTCAGATGCAGGCAAAGACGGTCGTCTTCGGCAACAAATCTGGAACGAGCGGGTGATCATTGACTCTTGACAGTCGAGAAGCGAACCTTGATTGCGCTCAAAATTTTATAACGCTCATTAAACTCTTAAAAAGTAGAAAACTGGAAATAAGTATATATGAAACTGTAGGAAGTTCCTCACTTCCTACATGGAGGAATCGCCACTGCGCTAGCTTCTCTTCCCATTGTTATTCTTATCTATAATTCAGATTATCTCTTACGAAAGGCTTTCACCGTTTGGTTTTGAAATCTCTGATGTCGCTAGCTTCGCTTCTTAATGTTATTGTTGTTTTTATTTCCGATTATCTGTTACGAAAATTTTCTATACTTTATTTTTGAATTCTCTGTTGTCGTTAGCTTCTCTTCCCATTGTTATTCTTATCTATAATTCCGATTATCACTTATGAAAGTCTTTTGAGTTTGAGTTGGTGTTTTAAGTCCACTTTATGCACAGTAAGGCTAATCGGGACTGGACCTACAGTTTAAAGTGGGATCCGAACCACGTGTGCCTCCACCGGGTATCGAACCCGGGACCCCTCGATTACAAGGCAAAGACGCTACCACTGCGCCATGGGGGAGGCCGAAAGTCTTTTGATTATGGAACTCTGTTGTTGCTGGCTTTTCTATTATTACTCGTTGTTACGTTCCTAGTAACTTTCCTCACCCTTTACTCCTATAGTCGGGAGCATTGAGGCTCTACGGGTCTACACTGAAACCTATCTTCAGGGTAGGTGTAGAACAAATCCAACTAAAGTCGTGAAGTGTTTTAATCAAATATTTATCTACCGCTTGAGTAGTTACAGCCAGTAGTTAGGTAACTCGTAACTGGAACTTGGAGATCAATTGTTAATAGATAATTTAAAACTCACTAGAAAGTCAAACTAGGGTGGCCCAAGCCTAGGTTTTACAGAAGAGCGGCATAAACCTGTTTACTTCTTCCTAGATTAGACCGTTCCTATTTGGTCAGTCTAGGTTTTACAGAAGAGCGGCTTACACCTATTCACTTCTTCCTAGACTGACACCAGAACAGACCCCCTCACAGACCAAACTGCTTCGTATTTATACCCAAAATTCCAGCCTCGAACACCTACCTTTAGGTAATTTCTTATTACAATATTCCAAATTATAACAGAAGGATATTTGAAAATTACATAGTTTGGCTATTGATAATTTACAAAGAAAGTTTACATATTAATTTGAGTTAACAATTATTTCTTTAACGTTGATAAAATCTTACATTTTGGAAATATACAAATTTAAATGTTCCGCCATTATTTAATTACAATTAGGTTAGTTCATCAAACATTGATAATCTTTGATTGGCGAATATATATTTACATCGTAATAAATGCCAGTTGTCTTAAGCGAGCTGACTTCATTAGATTGCTACAGAAAGGTTAATACTATTAGTTCAACAACGCCTTGATTGGCGCGTTCATATTTGCGTCACAACCTGAGGCATACAACATGTAGTATCATATGCATTAACAAGAACTCAAAGTAACACTAACATGGAATTGCAAAGTTACAAAATAAGTAAGGTCGTAACATCGTATTATATTTATGTTCATTAATCCTTTACTAAAGTCTTCAATGCTCCTTTCTTTAAGAGTGTTCTCTTGCTGAAACCTTTTTTTTCTTAACTAAGCTTTACAAAGGGCTAATGTATTGCGCTGTGTGTGTGCGTATGTGTGATTCGAAAGATACGAACGCCGCAGCTACTTGGTAGTGGAGCCACGTTCGCTCATCCATCCAGCGCTCGTCCAATTAGAGCGCTCTCACGTATCACGGTGCAGCAATTTGTCCACCATTTCCGATCCGATAATGCCCTGTGAAAATGCGTCACCTCCGGCAACTCATGACAGCGTTTTTGAAAGCTTCGCTGGACATGACAGCCTGCGGATGACAAGAGTGTAGTGGGGCAAAAATTAACGAATTTTGGAGACGGGGGGTTGAACACAGCTACCTTGTATCCTGTCCATTATATTTGGAGGGATGAGGGTACATGACTATCGCATAATCTTACTTAGAATTTACTCCGAATTGAAGTAGCAATTTGTGATATTTGTTTTAACGGTGGTAACAGCATAAGTGAAAATATTAGTCAATTTCTAGACTAGTTATTTCACGTCGCTTTTGAGCCTTTTCCAATTCAATCCAATTCCAATCCAATTCTTTTAAAACTTGAGAAACCATTAATTTAGATACTCCCGTGGCGGCGCTTGTGGACTCGACAACATTATCCTTAAGTTTATGTAAATCCTTCTGATTTCGCAAATATGTTGCAACATTGTAAACAATTTCTCTGGCCTGTCCTCTAAGGGACTTTCCAGAGCAGATTGTGGGTTTTGTTGGACCCGGCATGCTTTGATTTTTGCATTTCAAAAATATGCAGCCGAGAGTAAAGAGCAAGATCATTTCAATGCTTTAAAAAAGAACACAGGCAAGCATGTTATCAGATTGCCTTCTCGTAGCGATTGTTGTACGATAAAAAAAAGAACCCCCACCCCATTCGGCTTAAAAAGAAAAAAAACAGTCCACTGCTCGATGTCGCATTCAGAAAATGAAGTCATTCGCCGAGTAATTTATCTTCGTTATAAACCTTAACGCGCGTGCGCACGCATTTTCAAAGACCGGATTAGATAAAATGAACCACTGATAAACTGATATGAGCCGGCATCGTCAATCTACACAGTAAAAATCGTTTGTCATATTTGTTTTAGCTTAATTTTGCTGAGTTGGCACCACTCGTACTCTCAAGCCAAGTGGTGGGGAGGATGACGTAATAGGAAGTGCTCCGCAGCGATATGCGCATATCGGGACTTAACTTGTCAGGCTATAATAGCAGTAGATCTATCAATAGTATTAACAGTAGAAATATATAGTAATAGTGAAAGCAGCACCAGTAAAAAAAATCAACAATTGTAGTGATGGTAGTAATGGAAGCACAAGTACGGTTAGTAGAGTAACAGAAGTAGGAAGAGCAATGACGAAGGGCATTATCCCTTCTTTCTACCCAACAATTTTAGATCTTCCCAGGCTGTTAAACATGACTTTAAAAACTAGAAACATAGGTTAGCATATTCTGCAATTACTATTAAAATATTAACACTCAATCTGCAAAAAAATTGACTCAGTAACTAAATATGATAATTATGGCTTAGTATACTTAAACATAGAATTATTACTTCCTGTAATGTTGTTAAATACAATCAAGAGAAGAGTTTGAACACAAACATTTTTCTTAAAGCCAGACAAAAAAAGACAAGGAAGGTAGAGACAGAAGAGAATTTGATTTGATTTTTGTTATTTAGCGTCGCTTTTCTTCCACTTATGGCTAATCGCAACTATGAGGATTTTAATCCACTTTATACAGATAGGTTAATCGGTACTGGGTCTACAGCTTAAAGTGGGATTCGAACACTATGTGCCTGCAACGGGTATCGAACCTGGAACCCCTTGATTACAAAGCGACGACATTACCACTACACCATCAGGGAGACCAAGAGAATGAGTGATGAAATTTATGAACTCTCACTGCTAGGTCGGAATTCGAACCCGGTACCCCTGGCGTCATAGTGCGCTGTGCTAACCACTTCACCTTGAAGGTCGACAGACAGAAGAGAACTAAATGGGCATAGGGGGTAAAAGAGGGATAGATGAAAGAGAGAGGGGGAAGGAGGGACAGAACAAAATAAAGAGAGAGAGAGTAGGAAAGAGGAGGAGAGATGGACAGTTTTGCAGGATTTTTGCAATTCCAGTCCATGCACAGTAAGCCTAATTGGGACTATAGAGTCCAAGTTTGAAGTAGAACCGGGTTTGTTGAAGTACGTTCTTGAGTGATGTGTATTTGCGAGAGGTAGGATTATCAGACAGCGAGTCACACACAATTGACTCCAACGGACATGCCCCAACCATTCAACCATCTATGTCACTTTTACGTCGAATAGAAAAATCGAACCTACCTTACTGCTCGTAAAACGCAGCGAGGTCAAACACTGCCCATCCCTAGGAAACAACAGCGCCACACGGCGGACCGATCGGGAATTATTGCCAATCCGGCGTTCGACCGAGTAACGGTGGAATGGGGGAGGAATAGGCATGGAAAATTAATTGGTTCATTAAACGTTCACCTGGTCTGCCACTTCACTCCGTCGAACAAACAAGAACACACTCCATTCTATTTTATTTCGATGTAACGTTGAACGCGGTGGTTATTCTCTGAACAAGTGCACGTATCCGAATTTATATGCGTAAATGTTTCAGCGGTCTTTCAAAGCACGGAAACAGAATGAACAGTTAGGGTTTCTTCTATACATTCTGTTCTTTTGGCTAATCGCGACGAAGAGAGAGAGAGAGAGGGGAGGGAGAGGGAGGGATGCAGAGAGAGAAAGAGAGAGAGAGTGAAATTCTGTTTTCTTAAAATATAATTTCTGTCAGTTTTGGCTAATTGATACGTAGAGGTAAAGATAAAACAGTGAGGGAGGGATATATATATATACACCGGGTGGTCCAAAAGTCCCGGAATGGTCACATATCGTGAGAAATACACATCGAATCGGAAAACGAAAAAATACGTGTTGAATAAGTGAAAGAAAGCTATTCAATGATATCACACTTGGACGGAGATATGGCGATTTTAAGTTTTCATAAAACCCAAAAAAATTTCTCTGCCCCTAATTGAGCTAGCAGGATGGTTGATAGTTCGTTGGACTCGGAATGAAGTCCTCTTTCCGATTCTACAATACAAAATGAAGGTCTCCATTTAAAATTTCACAGTTGCGAGGGTGGGGAATCAAGTGTGATATCATTGAATAGCTTTCGTTCACTTATTAAACACGTATTTTTTCGTTTTCCGATTCGATGTGTATTTCTCACGATATGTGACCGTTCCGGGACTTTTGGACCACCCGGTATACACAGGGTGTCGCAAAACTCTTTCAACAACGCTTGGGTGCTGGTAGATATCATAAAAACAAGTAACTTTTCCCTATAAAGTTTACCTCGAAAGCGCTTAGTTTCTGCGCTATAAGCGCTTAGAATTTATCCTGTACGTATGCAACCCAACACAGCAAACGCTTGATCTGACATAACTACCAGGGGCGCGAGGCAGGGTTGCCACCAGCGTTCCTCGTTAAGAGAGATGGCTTGAAAACAACAACTTGGGAGTCTTGCCTGAGCAAAATCCGAAACATTAATGATACTTGCGATAAGAAGCATTGACAGTATTTATAAGCTGACAAGACAAATAATGGGCAGACTGAAATTCAAGATTACTCATTCTAAAATATCTCCATAATTGATTGATTGATTTGGTTTATTTTAATTCACTTTTCTGCAACCTTTGGCTAATCGCGAAGATGAGGATGATATTCATTCATTCATTCATTCATTCATTGTTTTCTGCCTAATTGGCAGGTTTTTCACTGCAATCTCCAGCTTTCCCTGTTCTCTGCCTTACGCTTCGTAATAGCATACGACCCAGTTAATTTAATATCATCCATAAGCTGATATCTCTTTCTTCCACGGACTTTTCTTCCTTCAACCATTCCCTCCAAGGCATCTCTTAGCAGGCAGTTCCTTCTTAGACAGTGTCCTAACCAGTTTCTTTTCCTCTTCTTGATGGTCTCCAGTATAGATCTTTTTTCACCAACTCTTTTCAGTACGGCTTCGTTTCTTACCTTGTCCGTCCATTTTACACGCTCCATTTTTCGCCATGTCCACATTTCAAAAGCTTCGAGTCGTTTCTCTTCATTTCTTCTCAACGTCCAGGTTTCTGCACCATATAGTGCTACACTCCACACAAAACATTTCACTAATCTCTTCCTTAGACCTATGTCCATGGGTCCACAAAAAACATTTTTTTCTTCTATTGAAAGCTTCTTTTGCTATTGCGATTCTCATTTTCACTTCTTGGTTGCAGCTCATGTCACTGCTTATAGTGCATCCGAGGTACTTGAAGCTATCCACTTGCTGGATTCTTTCACTGTTTGCTCTCACATTAATATTCCTTGGTTTCCGTCCTATAACCATTGCCTTTGTCTTCTTTACATTAATCTTCATCCCATACTGCTCACAGCTGCTGTTTAACTCTTCTAACATACTATTTATGGTTATTTCATCCTCAGCGAATAATGCCATGTCATCAGCAAATCTTATGCAGTTTATTCTTCTTCCTCCTAATTTGACACCTCCTGTGCCCTGGAAACAAGTTTTCACTATATCTTCTAAATAAATATTAAACAAAGTAGGCGATAGGCAGCATCCTTGTCGTACTCCTCTTCCAATTTCACAGCCTTCTGTCATTTCGTCTCCTGTTCTCACTTTAACTCGTTGATTCATGTATAAGTTGCTTAGAAGTCTTCTCTCTTTCCAATCTACACCAATTTTCTTCAGAATTTCTAAAAGTTTAACCCAATTCACTCTATCAAAGGCTTTCTCCAGGTCTACAAATACTACAAACACCTCCTTTCCTTTCTCTAAATATCTTTCCCCAATGGTCCTCAGTAAACCAATTGCATCCCTTGTACCTCTTCCTTTCCTGAAACCAAACTGTTCTTCCTCTAACTCGCCACTGACCTTCGAGTATAGGCGTCTGTTCAGAATTCTTAGAAGAATTTTTGCCGAGTGAGATATCAAACTGATTGTCCTGTACTCAGAACATTTTCTGGCATTGCTTTTCTTCTGCAGAGGTACCAAAACAGTCTCCGTGAAATCTTGTGGCCAATCCCCTTTCTCATAGATTTCATTGCATAAGTGCAGTATTTCACTTTTTCCATCTCCCAGGCATTTGATAAGTTCAACAGGAATTTCATCAGTGCCCGTTGCTTTCCCATTCCTCATTTCTTTGAGTGCTTGCTCAAATTCTTCATTCAGGATATAGTATCCTTTCTCATCGTCAGGCACGTCGTCTTCATTTTCTACATTCAGACTGTCTGGGCGATTCTCTTTCTGGTAGAGCTCTTCAACGTACTTTCCCCACACATTCGATATTCCTTTTTTGTCTGTGATTTCACATCCTTCCTCGTCTTCTATCATCCACATTGTTTTCCATTTCTTCTTTTGGAAGCCCAAGCAGTTTACTTCACGATACATCAAGTCACACCTTCCTCTTTTTTCCAGTTCTTCAATTTCTCCACATTTTTGTTTCATCCATTGTTCTTTTGCCCTGTCAGTTTCTCTTCTTAGCTGGTTATTCAGTATCTTGTAATTATGTCTTCCCTCTTCTGTATTTACATTCTTCCATTTTCTCCGTTCCTCCATTTTTTCCAGCATACTTTCAGTAATCCATGGTTTCTTTGCACTTTTCCTTTCCCTGTAGCCTATTGTTTCATCCACTGCCTTCTGTAAGCAGCTTTTTATTCCATCCCACATCTCATCCTTATTGTTACAACTAGCTTTAAACTTATTATAGTTTCCTTGGAAATGTTCTGCAAATTTTTGTCTTTCGTCTTCTTCCCTTAGCTTCTCTAAGTGGGGTTTCTTGCTCACCTGGTTTTGGGTTATCTTCTTCAATGTAAGATTGATTTCTCCTATTAGCAAGATGTGGTCTGAATTAATGTCAGCTCCTGGCAATGTCTTCGCATTTTTCAAACAATTTCGAAATCTTTCTTGTACCAGTATGTAATCTATCTGGTATCTTTTACAATCTCTTGGACATATCCAGGTGTACCTCCTTCTCTTATGTTGTTGGAACAGTGTGTTTCCAACAATTAGGGAGTTTCTTTTACAGAAATTTACCAGGCTTTCCCCTCTCTCATTTCTCTCGCCTAATCCATATCTTCCTACTGTACTTCCATCCTGCATTTCTCCTACTACAGCATTCCAATCACCCATTACGATAATGCACGAACCCTTTCTCTCTTTTTCCATCAATTCCTCTATCTTCTCATAGTTTTCCTCCACTTCTTCTTCTGACAACCCACTATGTGGCATATACACTTGAATTAACACTAAGTCTTTCTTCTTTCCTTGAAGTTTCACCATTATAATCCTGTCCATGATGAAATAATAAATGACACCAATGTCTAGGCCATGATTTAAACCCAAGATACCTGACGCCGTAGCGAGCTGTGCTAACCACATCACCACGGAGTGTTTCGTGTATCATGCGATATCAACAATTGCAAGGGAGACGTGAGATATTATGTTTACATTTGTTCGTTCGTGGATTTCCCATATCTCGCGTCTCCCTTGCAATTGTTGATATCGCATGATACACGAAATACTCCGTGGTGATGTGGTTAACACAGCTCGCTACGGCATCAGGTATCTCGGGTTTAAATCATGGCCTAGACATTGGTGTCATTTGTTATTTCATCATATCATCCTCATCTTTGCGATTAGCCAAAAGTGGCAGAAAAGCGAATTAAAATAAACCAAATCAACAATCAATCAATCAATTATGGAGATATTTTAGAATGAGTAATCTTGAATTTCAGTCTGCCCATTATTTGTCTTGTCAGTTTAAAAGTACTGTCAATGCTTCTTACAACATCGCAAGTACCATTAATGTTTTGGATTTTGCTCAGGCAAGACTCCCAAGTTGTTGTTTTCAAGTCGTCTTTCTTAACAAGGAACGCTAGTGGCAACCCTGCCACGCGCCCCGGGTAGTTATGTCAGAGCAAGCGTTTGCTGTGTTGGGTTGCATACGTACAGGATAAATTCTAAGCGCTTATAGCGCAGAAACTAATAGCTTTCAAGGTAAACTTTATAGGGAAAAGTTACTTGTTTTTATGATATCTACCAGCACCCAAGCGTTGTTGAAAGAGTTTTGCGACACCCTGTGTACATATATAGTGACATAGTGATGTGAAAACACAGAGAGGAACACACACAGACAAGAGGAACTGTACTCTTTTTACAAAGGATGACCTGTTTCAATTGGTATTCCAAATGCAAATGGCAGAGTAAATTCAGGAAAAAATTATCCAAATAGAGCCGCGTAACCGAGACAGAATTAGCATTGGGCCGACGACGAAATTAAAGGGTGCCTAAAACTTGCGTGGGCATATACTAAATTCTAAACATTTCTCTAAATTCATCTGTACGAGCCAAAATATTCTCCGAAACAGGGCGTCATTCTGACATTCACCTTCTATCTAACAAGAAAAAGTATGGTGAGCTCAAATCCTTAAAAAATATATTTTTTTGACGTTCATCAATTAATTTATCCAATTCCATTGTCACTATTTAATTAATGTTTGAGAGACTTTTGAGATTTTGTTTAAAGTCTATTTTTTCCACATATCTGAACCACTATGTCATCATATCATAAAATTCTACCACGATTCTATATAGCGTGCCTTTACGACAGGTGTCATGGTAACGCGCTATGAAACCAGAGGCCCCAGTTTCGAATCCTGATTAAGACTTATATGTTTGTCCCATTACCCAATCTATCATGCATCCTCATCGTCGCGATTAACCGAAAATATAGAAAAGCGACATAAATAACTTAAATAGAAAAAAAGAATGATGCTCTATAGAATTACAGATTGTTATTACAATTAACAATCTTGATCAAATAGAATATCATATTTTGATTTTTTATATTTGTTATTTAGCGTCGTTTTCTGTCACTATTGGCTAATCGCGGTGATGATAAGTGATATGATGATATTGATGAAGGGACATTTACAAAGAACACCCATGCCGAATCCGGCATTCGAACCCCGTGCATCATAGCACGCTGTGGAGATCGGCAAATAAAATTTTGCAAAATAAAAATTTATATTTATAAAATAAAACATATCCAAAGAAATATAATCGAATTATGAATAGCAAAATATGAAATAAGATTAATTTTATTATTAATATAAAAAACAATGAGGATAACTGCGTAAATAAACCCAAAATTCAAAAGCTTTAATCTTTGTATTTGCAAAAATGTAATACTATGATACATGGGCATTATAAATATTTTCTATTACAAGAATCTTTACAAAACACATAACATAAAATTACACTACCATATTTACATTACATATCCGCTGGAATGCAATGATATACATATATATTTATAAACAAAAATAGCATACCTATTCTTTCAAAATAGTGATGTACTTAATTGTTACAATATAGAATTCTGTCTAGATGTAATTCCTTTATATTCTATAATACCTATTGACATTATTGTAAATTCTAGGTTTGGGAGTAGAAACTAGTTTTCATAGAATAAACTTTTGATTATTGTATGCAGTCTATTCAACGCAACAGCAATATTTTATAAAGTAAATGTTATTCTCTACATGCACCACAAAATGTAGCATATATATCTGTTTTAAATCACAGACTCATCACTAGCTTCGCTTCCGGTATTACTAGAGGGGGAAAGTTGAATTTTTTAAACAACATTTTCAGATAATTATTTAGGCCCTTAAAATATACATTAGTTTCATTGGCACACAGAATCATTTGATATGTTGGTCCAATTCTGAAACAGAAAATATATTTGGAAAAGAGAAAGTGCTTTTGTGGCTTTAAGTATCATAATTTGTATACACAAGCATTAAATAACAAAAATATGCAAACTTTTTGTTTCGTTCACAGATTAAATCGATTCATCTATTTTCGTAATAATTCTAAACAAATAACTAAAAATAAATTTAAAATAATTCTGTCTGTATTATGGTAAGCTTACAACATTTGTTACCTACAATTTTCTATGTATATATCTGCAATTATACACTTTTGCTAAAGAGCAATACATTAACGAATACAAAATGATTGTATAAAACGTTAGTGTCTTCAATAGTAAAAAAATTCCTTAACTGTATTGAATAATAATATTGTTCATAATCTGGACTTCGGATTAAAACATATTTGGTACTAATTACGTAAAGCTTTCCTATTGAATATTATTATTACATCTTTGAGCACAGAAGTATTAATCACACTTAGTATTCAACAATTTTGGTAAAACAATTTACATATAAGTAAAAATGAATTAGTTTAAGTTCACTCTACAGTAGAAAATATAATTTACGACCAAATATTATAATTTTTGCAGTATAACGTAGAATTCCAGAATTTTTATGCTAATATTTTCTTCACTGACATGATTTAGAAGTCCATTTCACTTTATACATGTAAACAACTTGCTAATAATAGACTGAAACTTCGAAATATGAACACATATCCAAGATATAAGGAAGACCTGATTCGTTATTCATAAATACACTAAAATTACTATAAGTAGCACTGAATATACGAGGGGTAGTCAGTAAATAGGTCGCAAACTAATGTGGCATACCTGAAAATACTAGTGAGTAGTTTCTAAGTGTGTCAATAGGTGGCAGCACAATCCAGCTAAAAATGGCGACCGTGCTCTGGTCGAGTGGATATGGTACGGGTGGAGGAGATGATTCTAGCTGACAGGCGAGTGACAATAGACAGCATAGCATCCACAATAGTGTGTTCTCATGGTTTAGCCCACAGCATGATCGTTTGAATTTCCGAAAAGTGTGTAAACGTTAGCAGCAGACGTTTCTGGGATGATGAAGATGTTGAATGTGAGGTGGGACTTTGGCTGGGACAACAGCCTAAAAACTTTTAGCATACAGGTTTTGGGGAACTGATAAAGCGATGGAATAAGTATATCCAAGTTGGTGGAGATTATGTTGCCAAACAAAAACGCTTTTCAAGTCAGTATCTCACTTAGTATTTTTTTTTAAAAATAAACGCTTGTGACTTGTGTAATTACTGACTTACCCTCGTAGATTCTATAACCAAGATCTTTTATAGTATTAAGTTCAACATTCGATGTCTCAAATTATATTAAATGTACATTGTTTTCATTATCTTAATTTTTACAATACTGTCATTCATCATCACCAAGGGGAAATGATCATTTTGACACATGCAAAGAATTTGCTCTATGCATGTCATTAATGAAAAACCAGATAGTCCACTCATTATTTTTAAGCCACGCTTTGATTATATATATATATATATATATATATATATATATATATATATATATATATATACAGGGAGGTTATTTCAGTCGTTCACCGCCAGAGTGACGGCCGTTCGGCAGACTCTTCATGCAACAGGTCCCGGCAAATTGCGTTCAGGAAGTCCGTAACAGAAACCGCTTGTTTTCTAATGTTTCCACTTTTCACAATTACAGTTACAATTACAATTGAAATAAGCAAGTACCTTGTCGCAAGTATGCTGGAAAAGGTGTCCTCTCAAATACAAATATTTCTGGCACCATATTTCTGACATCTAATCTTAGATTAGTCATCGCTACTTTATCCTCAGTTGTCGCGACAGCGCCGGCAGCTTATCGGGGGTTGGGTGAGTTGTCAGCCGCGAGAGGGCGCTTCTTACTGCACGTGTCGGCAGTGATGCCAACCGTAGGGACATGTCCCTAAGCATAGGGACTTTTCACTAAATTTCGCCCGCGTAGGAACGTAGGGACAGATTTTGCCAAATGAGGGAAAACGTAGGTACTTTTTTCAATCTCGGTAAATGACATTTTATGAATTAGTTTATCTGGATACTTTAGCGAAGAGGAGAAAAAAGAACTAACTAACAAATCTCCATCAGAATTTTGGAACATGTTATCGGTTACCAAAAACTTTCAAGGCAAGTTCCTTTTTGAAAACATTTCCACTCTCGCGAAAATAGTGCTAACATTGCCACATTCTAAAGCGGAAACGGAAAGAATATTTTCAATGTTAAGTGATACAAAAACAAAAAAGGGAAATAAAATGGGACCAGAATCGTTAAAGACTGCAGGAAATACAGCATCACCAACCAACATCTATCTCTGCACAGCAGCAGCATGTATGACTTCAAATAACATAATCAACAGTAAACGACTCAACGTTATTCATTAGGGGTGTGCGGGATCCTTTACTTTAAAAAGTCGTTAATTCTCGACGTTTTCTGCCTTGTAAGTTTCTGGAACTTATCGAAAATTGTAAGTTTTTATTCTAGAAATGCAAAAACAATCACTTAAAGTGAAAATGACTTGTAAAATTCGAGATTTCCAGTGCTTCGGGAAATTTCGAACATTTCCCGTCCCGAAAATTTTCCGACTTGGTCGGGAAATTGCAAATTTTTCAGTCCCGAATGTCGGGATTTAAAAAAATTACCGTCCCGATCCCGTCCCGACCCAAAAAATTCAATCCCGCACACCCCTATTATTCATTAAGGCAAGAATTTACAATACCGGACCCTTCTGTAATTTCTATGCTACGTCTTATACTCAAAAAAGGTAAAGTGCTCCCCTGTGCTTAGCACCACGCCATGAAGGCGTATAGGGGGTGTGGGGGTAACGCCCCACACTTTCTTGATCCGGTCGTGATTGGGGGTGATGTGATCAGCATGACGCCCCTGACCGCCTTTACCCCCCAGGGTTTCCCCCAGGTACCCATGTTATTCAACGCTGGGTGGGCGCCGGGGCCGCTTCCATCGTTAGAAAAGTTCCCACGAAATAATTATTCGTGATGATTTATCTCAAGTTAACATGTTGGGGTGAGGGGAAAAAAATGTTAATTAACGTGTAGAAGTTGTAAAATAAGCATTTCAATTCTCGCAATGATTCTCCGTATACAAGTATGGTAGCCATATTTGTTGACATGAACAAATTACAATTAGTTACGCTGTCTACAGCGTTGCCACACTGTTGATTTCATACTTGGAGAGCATGGATTGTGTAAGAATAGCGGAAGAGAACAGTAAAAAAGTTGTTAATGTTATACAGATTGTTAGGTGGAGTGTGCAGGAGGGCTAATTAATAAACTTATTCATTTCAGTATATTGCCCAAAGAACGTGCTTACATGTGACAGCGACAATCACGATGTAGAAGAACTGATTTGATTACAGGTAAATTTGCTAACATTACATCAATCATAAAATTGCAGGATACTAAAATGGCGTCTTCGATGATGTTAAAGTGCTACGAAAAAAATATTTTTTATCGGTTCGTAATCACAATTACCGCAAAACCATTCAGGAATAGCCCCACTGAGCATTCTCGGTAAGGTTAGGTTAAGTTAGGTTAGGCAAGGCAAACATAGTTAAAATTTGGGCTCGAAAAACGGGTAGCCCAACAAACCATTGACGGATAGCCCCACGAACCATTCAGGTACAAAAAAGGTTAAATGTTCCCCTGTGCATAGCACCACGCCATGAAGGCGTATAGGGGGTGTGAGGGTAACGCCCCACACTTTCTTGATCCGGTCGTGAGTGGGGGTGATGTGATCAGCATCACGCCCCTGACCGCCTTTACCCCCCAGGGTTTCCCCCAGGTACCCATGTTATTCGACGCTGGGTAGGCGCCGGGGCCGCTTCCAGGTACGGTTAGGTTAAGTTAGGATAGGCAAATGTAAATTCGCTCCTTCATTAATTGTGGAAGCACCGAGCAGAAAGATTTGGTAAGTAAATGTGTATATTTTATCTTCTGTTTTGCATGCTCATGAGGTGATAATTTTTTTAGTCGCTTTACTTGGCGTAGGGACATTTGGTCAGTTGTAGGGACATTTTGACTACGTCTGTAGGGACATTGCCGAAAAATGGTTAGCAACACTGTCGGCTACCAGACGTCAGTGTACGTTCATGTTCACTTCTGTTTGCGTTTATCAGTACACGTGTTGCTTATACTGTGTTATTGTAATGTGCTACTCATGGCCAGTGCTTTATTGTGTGTTAATTGTTATTCATTCATTAGTTATGTCGTTAAACAAATATAGTCTTGAACAGAGAGTTTTTATGTACGATAATTACGTAAAAACGAATTCTTGCAGAAAAGTGGTCAGGGAATTACGATAGACAGGATCTCTTGAACCTAAGAAACGTGTTGTATTGCTGTTAAAGGAGGTCATTTTCAACATCTCTTATAACACAGGAGGTTAGTGATCATCATTATTATTACTTTTAAATATAATTTTACGCTTTCGGTTTGCTTTATGCGCCGGGATGCTGTCTTCCCTTTCTGACAACTGACGATAAAGTAACGATGTCTAATCTAAGATTTTCTGTCAGAAATAAGGTGCCAGAAATATTTGTATTTGGGAAGACACCTTTTCCAGCATCCTTGCGACAAGGTACGTGCTTATTTCAATTGTAATTGTAACTGTAATTGTGAAAAGTGGAAACATTACAAAACAAGCGGTTTCTGTTACGGACTTCCTGAACGCAATTTGCCGGGACCTGTTGCATGAAGAGTCTGCCGAACGGCCGTCACGCTGGCGGTGAACGACTGAAATAACCTCCCTGTATATATATATATATTATATATAATTAAAATCAGAGCGTGGTTATATGTTAAACAAATTTTGGCTTCTTCAGGATTACAGAAGATCTCTCTCTATTCTATTTAATTGTTGCATATTTTATGATAAAAAAGCAATCAAGATCTATCAATACGAAATTTCTTAATTCGCATTGTTGTCTTGCTACTACGCAATAAACGGAAGACAACTTGTTTTATACTGGAATACATTTAAGTATTTTTCAAATGGTCACGGAAAATTTGAAAGATCTCCCATATTCTACTTTGTGGGATTTTAACGAAAAATAGTTTGATTTTAAAATTTGACACCTTTAGGAGAAGGATGTTTGGCAAAGTTTGCAAATATTAATAACTATTACGTTGTAAAATTGCACAATAATTTTGGTGAAATATCTGACAATTTCAACTCTAAATATCTCAACAATAAAAAACAGCGGCCTAAGTTCATTATTAACTTTCCGTACAAAGTTTTGATCGTCAAATAAACATATTAATTTTGTGATACTTTGTGTCTTCTAAGTAAATGGTGGAGCTCCTTGCTTTAAAACATTTGTCAATGTACGAGGTTTGTTCAAAAAGTACGTGAACTGTTTGCGATCTTGACGCATGTGCCGGATTGATGGCCAAGCATGTTAAGTGGTCGACTTTCGGTTGCGTCACCGAAGTTCCCGAGTTAGAGTCGGTCTGGGCAGGTACTTTGATGCATGCGCTACAAAGCAAGGATACTATGGTATTTGCTTACTGATCGGAAATAGCTGTGGCAGTTGGGAAAAGTTAGTAAGGGGTTTTGAATATATTTTTTTTTTTTTTAAAGCTAAGGCATTGTTATTTGAAACTAAGGAAAAAACCCGAACAACATTTATGCCGCCAATACTGAAGGCCTTACCTAATTGAAATATTTCAGAAGGTGACCTGCAAGATAGGTGACTAAGGTTTAAGAGATTCCTTTGTAACATCTTATCCCTAAGTTGACACAGAAGAGAAACCGTGCCATAAACCTCGGTTTGGCAAAATGTCAAACAGTGAAGATCAACAATCAACGTTTCTACTTGCCAGACATGGTAGAGAGGTAAACAGAGGTTATTTACCAAAATATGAAATCTTAAACTATATAAATATGAAAAATGTCTACTGAAGCGTAACAAATGCTTGCAGAGAGAAATAATATATTTTGAAGAAAGTAGCTTACGAAAACGAAGTTCCATAGTCAATTCGTTCAGGAATACATTCCAATACTTTTTGATCATGCCTCGTACATACGTTATATGATCAAATTGTCGACATGAAAATTACACACATATTGTCAGGGAATTAAGAATTTGACTCAGAAATGTAGAAAAAATTATAATACTACTAGATATAATGTCAACTAATGCAGTTCTTAGGCACAGATTCTCGATAGCAGAATTTCATATAAAAATCGAGAAAGCATATTCATTTTCGAGAATTGACTTGTCAATTCGAGATATCGATTTATCGCCGGCACGGACTTTTTATACACCGTTGTAACTGTTCATGTGCAAATATTGTCATTGAATCTGTCTCTCGCTTAATGTTTCATCTTTGTTTTAACGGTGAAAGGAGTTTTGCATACGATGTGAACGAGGACGACAATACACTCAACACACTCACACGCTGCTTGCTAACATGCCGGCGCTGTAGACTCATATCCTGAAGGATCCTGGTTTGACTCTCGATGCCCTGAAACTGAGGCAGAAGCAGAGAAGCAGTAGCCCTACTCCGCTCCCCATCAGGTACACTGACCAGGAAAGTTTGCAGGTTCCTGTAAATAGAGAGATCATAGCTGCTTTATGATAAATGTTGCTTTCTATGCTAAGTCAATACATGAGACCACAGTACAGTCGTTGACAAATCCGGGTTGTAACAAACCCATTTACATTCGTTATAACCCAGAGGTGTCTGACTGTACATATTGGGACATTCCAATTCGAATCAACACAGCACATTTTTGCAAAGTCATGTTACTTTAGATATTGACAGACCCTCGTATATGACGTATTAGATGATTGGGTCCATGTTTTAGAGTTGTAACCTTACATCGTTTGATAAGTGCTAAGTGTCTTAAGTATTAGCAAGGATGCCTAAGAGATAACCAATTAAACAGTGGTCCCGTGTTCGAATCTCGGCCTAGGCATGAGTGTTCTTTGTGTCCTTCATCCATTTCATATCATCTTCATCGTGGCGATTAGCCAAAAGTAGCAGAAAAGCGACACTCAATGACAACCATGAACCAATTTGAACCTTTCCCCACTCACACAAGCATTAGCAGTAGATGTTAGACTGAGGGAACAGGGTTCATGGCGCTGTATGCATTAAAATGGAGGTTTCAATTGAGACGAATGTGGCATTGAACAGCAAGAAGTGAATTCAGATTTTGGGTGATCAATACCATAGTATCATTAGGAAGAACATATTGTAAATACACCAATGTTTCTGAACAACATAGGTGCTCAAGGCTAGAACAGTCTGTGACTGGTCCGACGAGCATACTGAGAGATTCACGCACCTTGACTGGCCAGCATGGTAACCAGATTTAAATCCTATCGAAAATCTGCCGGGACTACTTGCATCGAAGATTAATGCAACCAATCGCACAAAAATGAGTGATGTCACATTCATGTTGCTCAAATTTACCAACTCTTAAGCTTATGATCAAGGAAGTAACTCCTGTTTTTCTACGAGAGAAGGGAGGTAATAACATAATTTCAGGTGTGCTATTACAGGGTCAATTTATTCCGTTGCATTGAATTCACATCAACATTAAATTAAATGACCCGATGGAAAATCTAGACTGAAATTCCACCTAAGATATAGTATAGTCTATGGTGAAATTTTTATGCTCGAAAGTCATATTTCAAGGTTAAATACTTAAAGTAATCATACAGGTGGAAAGTGATTTGAATTTGTAATGATACTGCCAGATTTACAGCAGAATTTCGAACAAGTTGACCTATGAACGAGTAAAAATGTATGTTAAATTCTTATCAGTGTTTACAAGTGAGCATTTTTTAAAATTTACAACCAGAGATGGTCCCCTAATATAAGTGTTGATCTGACATGTAATGTTCTCATTATAAATTCAAGATGAAGACACCAGAAAAAGAATAAAAACAGATCCTCCATGCATAAGTAACCAAATGTACTGTGAGTTACAGCTACGCGAAAGTACAAATAATTGTCTATATTTAAGGCAACTAGACCGGGTGAGTTAGTATAAAAATGGTTATTTTATTGAAATTAATACGACGTACATTTGAAACATTTACATTTATTCAGAGACATACAATGCATCCAAATAAAATACGTACATTAAGAAAAAACGATGTTTAAGAATGAAGAACACTGCTATGTAAATTAAATAAATAAGACATACATTAGAAGTATTTGTATTTATTCCGAAAACATACATGCATGAAATTCACAAAAGAGTTGTATGGATACGTATTACGTCTTCCTAAGGCAAGTTTCAAGGAAACATTCAACATCTGTACAGTGGAATCCATGAGTATTATCGTGCAAATTGTCCATCACCATGTTCGTGCACTTTATTTGACCCAATAAGAGCTTCAAGAATTAAAAGAAAACTCAAAACAAGCTGTTGACAACTTCTGCACCAGCATACATAAAAATCCATCGCTGAAAAACACATAGGATGTAAAATAAAAATTAATGAAAATAGTCATGGGCAATTTGCACGGTAACACTCATGGATCCCACTGTACACATGTGCTTCATGAGACTGGTATGTTACGTGCATTTAGCCAGGGTCGTTAAGGGAGCGGAAACCCAAAATTTTCTCGACTTAGCCTATATGGACGTATTCTCCAAAAACTCATCGTTACATGGATTCTTTAGTAACGGCTTTAACAATTCTTAAAGCTACCGCTTCCGATGGAAAACTCAATGACTATGAATAGGCTAAAACCACGTAACTACTGTGTTTGGACTCAATCTTGCAGAGTGACGTCAAACTAATATGATCCATTGTTTTGTGTTTGGTGTGACACTGCAAAAATATCGAAATATGACAACAGATAAGCCTGAATTGTTCATTTTTGCATTCTATCATTTAAACTAGTGTAGTTCGCACAAAAACTATTTGGAGAAAAAGGGGTTGAACTCAAATGAACACGTACTACAAGAATTACGATTCTCCGAACATTTTTTTTCTATACAAAGGCAAAGAACCATAATGGAATTATGGCCAACCAAGCGGACAGAATGAACGCTGGAGAGAAAACACCAGCGCCTCTAGCGGACGGAAGGCAAAAAGCTCATGTCCCCTATTAGCAATTGTGCTGGCTAATCCTTGCGGAGATCTCTACCTGCGCGTCATATTCAGCAACTTGATCATAAAATGACTCTGACGTCATCCTTACGACAGAGCGATTTTACATTAATGCTAGCTGGATTTCGAAGCTAAATGGAGACGTAGACTCGCTCCAGAATTAAATTCGCATACTCCAGGGAACCTGGCTACTCTGCCCCATTGTCTATTGATTTGACTTCCACGTGCGAAAATCTACAATTCGCATGTTGAATGAATATCTGAGTCCACAGCTGGTCATTTCTCAGCTGAAGCTATTAATGGATTGTTACATATCTTCCTCGCATTAGTTGCCAGTGTGGCAGGTTGTCTTGGTTCACGGTTATTCCCACCACTAGCACAGCTTCATACAGTGCGTTCAAGAATTTATAAAGTAGACACATTGCAGGTTGAATACTGCTTTGTCGTATCTCCACTTTTCGTCTGAAGTGAGCTGATGATATCGTGTTCCATAGATGTTGATGTGTCACGTTCCGAAGCGACAGTATTTGGAAGTCAAGTGGTGCGAATTATCAACATTAATACAAGTTTGCGAAAATCTTAAGTTAATTAAAAGTTCAATAATCGACTTTTATTCGATTATTCTTTTCTTATCGATTATTATTTTGCGATATCATCGAAACTATTCAAACTACAAATATGAAGTTGGACAGTTTGAAAGAATCGTGAATTATTGAAACGAATCAATACCCATTTTCTCCAACGACCCGTTCTTTCTTTCAGTAAACAATCGAACCTAATCGAAACGTATCATTTACTCATTAACTACTTGGATTTGGCGATCCACAGTTAAGAGTACAGTGTGGGGATTATGGCAACATTGCTGTCGTATAATCCGTAACAATAATCTATCCCTCGAGAAGGTACATGAGAGTATCATAGTTGCCAGTGCTTACAAATAATGTATTTCATCTTAATTATGAATGTACTATCACTTTTTGAAAGTATAATAACATGCATATTAAATGTACAACCCAAGCACAAAATGTACAACGGAATTGTACAGCAAAAGCGGAAAAATCACGGGATCAAGCATAATTGTATGAGTGTTCATAAAAAAGCATTTTTTTCTTTGGAAGTAATAAATATCTTAGCAAAGAAAAATGAGGGAACCAAGATTCGTAGCATACGATTTCCTGGTCTATCTTAAGGCACTAGAACGTAAGCGCATACTCTCGAATGTATGGGTGATGTCCCAACTCAGGACGTCCCAATTCAGGAACCATGACGAAAGTTCCCAAATCAGGAACCGATATTTTCACTGGAACGTTACCAATTCAGGAACCGATATTTTCACGCGGAACGTTCCCAATTCAGGAACCGATATTTTCACGTGGAATGTTCCCAATTCAGGAACCGATATTTTCACGCGGAACGTTCCCAATTCAGGAACCGATATTTTCACGCGGAACGTTCCCAATTCAGGAACCGATATCTTCACGCGGAACGTTCCCAATTCAGGAACCGATATTTTCACGCGGAACGTTCCCAATTCAGGAACCGATATTTTCACGCGGAACGTTCCCAATTCAGGAACCGATATTTTCACGTGGAACGTTCCCAATTCAGGAACCGATATTTTCACGTGGAACGTTCCCAACTCAGGAACCGATATTATCACGTGGAAAGTTCCCAATTCAGGAACCGATGCCTCAGGAGGGAAGGGGGAGAGGTAAGGACCGGTGTTTGGGAGATTCTTTTCGTTACTGCACGTTGTCCTGAAATACGACGTACATATAGATCCATTTGCAGAAAAAGTACTGGGTTTTACGGGGAGTTTCATCATTCCTCTAATATATGTTAAGCACAGGGTGTACCAAAAGTCCCATTACCCCGCTTTGAATTGTAGACAAACCCGTAAAATGTTATTTTAACAGCATGCGCATGATGAGAGGATGGTATACCATTAAATCAGACCAATGTCCACCATTTACTCCAGAGGATCTGTGTGCACACCGCCATTTTCATGGCACAGTGTTATTCGCCTCTAGGTGCGATGTGAAATCCTCCGTAACATAAGATGTCAGATGTGGATTTCAGGGTGGCCATTTTAAGAGAATACCTCAATGATGTGTTCAGAGACAAATGGATTAGACGAGGATCGGCAAATTTACCAGCACCTCTAAACTGGCCACCTCAAAGTCCAAATCTGACATCTTGTGATAATGCGCTATGGGGACACATCAAACAGAAAGTCGCCCATAATCGTTATCAGACAACTGGGGAACTTCAAGAAGCTGTTCGCAGTGCGTTTGCTTCCCTCACGCCAGTCATGTTACGGAGGATTTCACATCGCACCTAGAGGCGAATAATACTGTGCCATGAAAATGGCGGTGTGCACACAGATCCTCTGGAGTAAATATTGGTCATTGGTCTGATTTAATGGTATACCATCCCCTCATCATACGCATGGTGTTAAAATAACACTTTGCTGGTTTGTCTACAATTCAAGGGGGGGGGGGGTAATGGGACTTTTGGTACACCCTGTATATTGCAGATCTCTTTGCTTGTAGTTTAGGTTAGGATCTACACAGGTGTGCGTAACGTAAATTGTTTCAAACGCCAATTCATCCTCCCCCGAATCAATTAGTAGGACTTCTTGAGTTGGGAAGACTTTCACTGGAATATCCAACTGGTAGAAACCGGTTCCCGAGATAGCGCTGCTTTCATTGGAATTTCCATAGTTAGAGTTGGGAAATCCTGAATCAGGTATAAATCAATGTATGTGGACGAAGGTGGGCTGCTTCTGGGGGGAGGGTCCCCCCACATGAGAGTGAGGTGAGGGTGATACACTCTGCTCATCACGTAACCTCAGAAAGGATTATTCTGGCTGTGGTTCCAGGCGCCAGAGCCTAGTTAGCCTGTAAGAATAAGCTTTCGGGTGTGTAATGCATGTAAAATAATGCCTACGGGAAATTAATTATCTCAGTTCTCGATAAAATTAGAAAAACAAATACAAAATTCCAGAGATCAGTTCAAAATCAACTGTGCCATTCAGGTGACACAAAGCAAACAGACTGTGAAAACATAATCTCTCTCAGCTCAATAATAAACACAAACAAACCGTATTTCTCATTTGGTTGTTTCCCAAACAATATCTGTGTTCCAAGCGTCACTAAAAATTGGATAGGAAGGCAATCAGATTTGATTTGAAGCCCGGAACTCCAATATCGAATATTGCTTGTGTAAACTCTCCCCTAACAAGGCCCCACCCTTTTGGCAGCGAGCTCCGAAGGGGTTGCGGAGGGGATGCGTAAACAGGTTAATGATTGAATGTGATTTTGGTAACCATGGCAATCCATACTACCACCGGCGATTCAAAGAGGATTCCGATTTCCATTGGTTCCAGAAAAGTTCGCGGTGCTCCTACAGCACAAGGAACGCAGCTATTCTCTCTTGATATCAATTTTTCTCTTTCTTCCTCTGTCTTGCTCTCTATCTCAGTTTCTTTCTCTGCCTTGGTCTTTCTGTTTCTCTGAACTGTTCTGCCTTGCCCTCCCATTTCCCCTGTGTTTCACTTAATTCCTCTCTTCTTCTCTCGTCTTGATTCTATTTCTCTCTTCATTTCTACATGACTCCTACTCTGCTTTCTCTCCCCATCTCTTTAACTCTCTATTGCTTTGATTCTCACCTTCTGCTTGTCCCTTGCTTTGATCATCTTTCTCTCTTCTGATACTTGTCTCTCTGCCCCCTCACTCGGATTCTCTCTCCTTATCTTTCCCCCTCTTATTGTTATTTTCTCTCCATATGTTTGTCCCCCTCTTGTGATAATCTCTCATTCTCTTTGTCCCCTTTTGCTCCTATTCTCTCTCTCCTTTTCTTTGCCCCTCTTGCTCTGATTCTCTCTCATGTTTTTCCCCTTCTTCTCATTCTCTTTCTCTTCATTTGTATGCCCTCATCTTGTTCTGATTCTCTTTCTCCCTTTGTTTGTCCCTTCTTGCTCTGATTCTCTCTCTCTCTTTCTGCTTGTCCCCTTTTTGTTCTCATTCTCTCGCTCTCTGTTTGTCCTCTCTTGTTCTTATTCCTCTCTTCACTTGTTCGTCCCCTCTTGTTCTGATTCTCTATCTCTCTCTCTCTTTATGTTTGTCCCCTTCTTCTTGTGATTCTATCCCCTTCTGTTTGTCACCTCTTGTTCTGATTCTCTATCTCTCTCTCTCTTTATGTTTGTCCCCTTCTTCTTGTGATTCTATCCCCTTCTGTTTGTCACCTCTTGTTCTGATTCTCATTCTGTTTGTCTCCCTTCTTCTTCTAATCCTCTCCCCTTCTGTTTCTCCCCCTCTTGCTCCGATTCTCTCTCTCTCTCTCTCCTTATGTTTGTCCCCCTTTTGTTCTGATTCTCTTTCTCTTTATTTGTATGTCCTCGTCTTCTTCTGATTCTCTCTTTTCTCGATATGTTCTTATTCTCTCTATTTGTTCGTACCCCTCTTGTTCTTATTCTCTTTCACGCTTTGTTTGTCCCCTCTTGCTTTGATTTTCTCTCTCTCTCTCTCTTTCTTTCTGCTTGCCCTCTTTTTGTTCTCATTCTCTTTTTCTTCATTTCTATGTCCTCATCTTGTTCTGATTCTCTCTTTTCTCCATTTGTTCTTATTCTCTCTATTTGTTCGTGCTACTCTTGTTCTGATTCTCTTTCTCCCTTTGTTTGTCCCCTCTTGCTCTGATTCTCTCTCTCTCTTTCTGCTTGTCCCCTTTTTGTTCTCATTCTCTCGCTCTCTGTTTGTCCTTTCTTGTTCTTATTCCTCTCTTCTCTTGTTCGTCCCCTCTTGTTCTGATTCTCTATCTCTCTCTCTCTTTATCTTTGTCCCCTTCTTGTTGTGATTCTATCCCCCTTCTGTTTGTCCTCTCTTGTTCTGATTCTCTTTCTGTTTGTCTCCCTTGTTCTAATCCTCTCCCCTTCTGTTTCTCCCCCTCTTGCTCTGATCCTCTGTCACCCTTACTGCTCGCCCCTCTCTTCTTCTGATTCCATCTCTCTTCTTCTATTCGTCTCTGTCTTGCTTTGATTCTCTTTCTTCCTTTTCTTTACCCTTTTCACTTTCTTGCTCTGATCCTCTCTCACACCTTCTTTCTCCAACCCTTCTCCGTTTTCCTACTTTTATTGCCTATCCCTTTCTCCCACTTCTTAATCCGTCCCTCTTTCATTCCTATTCCTCTGTGTCTTTCAGTTTCAACTTTCAAACCCCTCCCATTGTTTTTTGTATTTTACACTTCTCTCTTTATATTTCTCTAATTCTACTCCCTTCATTTTTCTGTTTTCCCCTTTCTCTCCATCACCCTCTGCATGTGCACTTTTCCACCCTGACACGCCAGACCCCTTCTCCCCACACACCCTCCTTCCTGATCCCAGGATCATGTTTGGTCGATAAATTGATCTTGTTCGAATAACTGCTCTGGGCTTCCTTTGCTGCTAATGCCAGATGAAATTGGAAGACTGGGGTGGTCGGCGAACTCCCATTTCAATTTGTTTGCGAGCGGCGAAGCTATTTGTACTCTGTCTCGCATGACACCAATAACCTTCCATACTCTCGCTAGTTTAACCTTTCTCTCTGCGTTTTTAATCTCAAGAGAAAGTGTTGTGGCGTGTCTTCTACATTTTTCATAAAAAAGGGGAGACATTGAGTAACATCCATTTTAAAGAAGAGAAATTGTTTCTTGTCTCTATCATTTTTTGACATCTTCTGATGGATTTTTTCAGTCTCCAAAAATTGTACTTAATGTACAGTACTTTGCCAGTACAAAGAGCCACATTACTATCTAAATTTTTAAACAGTTATGTTTTGTTAAAATAATTCAAGTTTGTTAAATTATAATAACAGGATTCTAATTTCATCTGTTTCTCAATTCGTTTATCTCTTTAATTTTCTCCTTCATCTCCCTTTCTTTCTTTGTTTGTTTCTCTATTCACCTCTCTTTCTTTTGTTTATTTATTAATCTCCTCTTGTTTCTCTATTCATTTCTTTATTTCCTTTATTTCCCTATTCATTTCTCACTTTCCTTTGTTTCCCTATTCATTTCTCTCTTTCCCTTGTTTCCCTATTCATTTCTCTCTTTCCCTTGTTTCTCTACTCATTTCTCTCTTTCCCTTGTTTCTCTACTCATTTCTCTCTCCCTTGTTTCTCTATTCATTTGTCTCTTTTCCTTGTTTCTCTATTCATTTGTATCTTGTCCTTGTTTCTCTATTCATTTGTCTCTTTTCCTTGTTTCTCTATTCATTTGTCTCTTTCCCTTGTTTCCCTTGTTTCTCTATTCATTTCTCTCTTTTCCTAGTTTCTCTATTCATTTCTCTCTTTTCCTAGTTTCTCTATTCATTTGTCTCTTTTCCTTGTTTCTCTATTCATTTCTCACTTTTCCTAGTTTCTCTATTCATTTCTCTCTTTTCCTAGTTTCTCTATTCATTTGTCTCTTTTCCTTGTTTCTCTATTCATTTGTCTCTTTTCCTTGTTTCTCTATTCATTTGTCTCTTTTCCTTGTTTCTCTATTCATTTGTCTCTTTTCCTTGTTTCTCTATTCATTTCTCTCTTTTCCTTGTTTCCCTTGTTTCTCTATTCATTTCTCTCTTTTCCTAGTTTCTCTATTCATTTCTCTCTTTTCCTTGTTTCTCTATTCATTTCTCTCTTTTCCTAGTTTCTCTATTCATTTGTCTCTTTTCCTTGTTTCTCTATTCATTTCTCTCTTTTCCTAGTTTCTCTATTCATTTGTCTCTTTTCCTTGTTTCTCTATTCATTTCTCTCTTTTCCTAGTTTCTCTATTCATTTGTCTCTTTTCCTTGTTTCTCTATTCATTTGTCTCTTTTCCTTGTTTCTCTATTCATTTGTCTCTTTTCCTTGTTTCTCTATTCATTTCTCTCTTTTCCTTGTTTCTCTATTCATTTCTCTCTTTTCCTTGTTTCTCTATTCATTTCTCTCTTTTCCTAGTTTCTCTATTCATTTGTCTCTTTTCCTTGTTTCTCTATTCATTTCTCTCTTTTCCTAGTTTCTCTATTCATTTGTCTCTTTTCCTTGTTTCTCTATTCATTTGTCTCTTTTCCTTGTTTCTCTATTCATTTGTCTCTTTTCCTTGTTTCTCTATTCATTTGTCTCTTTTCCTTGTTTCTCTATTCATTTGTCTCTTTTCCTTGTTTCTCTATTCATTTGTCTCTTTCCCTTGTTTCTCTATTCATTTCTCTCTTTTCCTTGTTTCTCTATTCATTTGTCTCTTTTCCATGTTTCTCTATTCATTTCTCTCTTTCCCTTGTTTCTCTATTCATTTCTCTCTTTCCCTTGTTTCTCTATTCATTTGCCTCTTTTTCTTGTTTCTCTATTCATTTGTCTCTTTTTCTTGTTTCTCTATTCATTTGTCTCTTTTCCTTGTTTCTCTATTCATTTGCCTCTTTTCCTTGTTTCTCTATTCATTTGGCTCTTTTCCTTGTTTCTCTATTCATTTGTCTCTTTCCTTCGTTTCTCTATTCATTTGTCTCTTTCCTTCGTTTCTCTATTCATTTGTCTCTTTCCTTCGTTTCTCTATTCATTTGTCTCTTTCCTTCGTTTCTCTACTCATTTCTCTCTTTCCTTTGTTTCTCTACTCATTTCTCTCTTTCCCTTGTTTCTCTATTAATTTTTCTCTTTCCATTGTTTGTCTATTAACTTCTCAATTTCCTTTGTTCCTGTTTCAATGCTCATTCATTTATCTCTCTGTATTCTCACTTCCTTTCTTCCTGTTTCTCTATTCGTTTATCTCTCCTATTCTTTCTTCCTCATTTTCTCACTCTCCATTTGTATTTCTCTAGCTTTCTTCCTCTGTGTGTGTATACAGAGATTCTTGCTATTAGGGTAGGCAGTAACCTTAAACACAGTTATTTCAGCCTTCTCATATATTAATATAAATATTGCTACATAGCAATAGGTAAATAGGACCCAACCCTAGCCAATACTCTCTATTAATATCTCCACGCTATGTTGTACGTGAGCGTTTCCAGGCATAACTTCTTGTTTCAAGAAAATACACTTTTTCTTAGAGCCCTTCTGTGTGACGTCCATATTGCCTCCCGCGCAACCAACCTTCCTCATCCACATTGCTTTGTATCCTCGAGATCCATAACAGAAACTGTCCATAATTTCTAGGATCAATACCGACATCAAAGCCGCCGTTTGCCTTCCTTGTTTCTTCCTTCGCGATCTATTAGACACTCCCAGCATTCCTCTAGGAGGCAACCAAATGCGCGTATAGCATCCATAAGGTTATTCCAAGCAAATTGAACTGGCGTGGAAACTCCTAGTGTCAACGTAACGGACAGCTGAGAACGACAATGCAAGCTCAAGAACGTGAGAGTTTCTCTAAAACCGGGATATTTTCCCCAAAAAAAGTCCTCAAATTTCCCCCAAAATTATAAAATTTAAAAAATTACCATATTTCTGAAATTTCTCCCAAAACGGAATAATATTTTCAAAATTTTCTCCTAAAAGGAATATTATTTTCAAAAATTCTCCTAAAAGGAATAATATTTTCACAATTTTCTAGAGACAATAATATTTTTACAATTTATCTCGATACAGAATAATATTTTCTAAAATTTCCCCGAAACGGAATATTTCCAGAGATTTTCTAGAGATAATTTTTCCAAACTATCTCAAAGACGACAACAAAAGGAAAATAATATTAAACCATCTAACTTCAGAAGGATTCTAAATCTGATATCCAGCAGCTTTCTTAAGGAGACTTAGACGTAGAAATGATTAACATAAAGTGAATGTGGTTTCCTTGAATAACAGAATGTGGACAATTTCCTAATCGCGAAGGGTGAAATATTTTCACAGAAAAAAGAAAAGGAGGGATTTTCATGGGAAGTATCAAAAATTTCGCGAATATCATAATTTAATACAGAAAGAAGAGCAGAGAATCGTGTGACAAGCATACGATGGAAAGTTTTGTTGAAAGAGGAAGATACTGATACATTTTCTGAATAACGAAAATCAAAAAACGATCATGAGTGTACTTGGTGGACGATTCAGGATCTTGTGATGAAAGGTTCCCGGTTCAAGTTCCACCCTGATGCATCTTTGGGAGCGTCCTTGTATTGATTGTAGGGCCTCCCCGATGGCGTAGTGATAACATCGTAGCTCTGTAATCAAGGAGTCACAGATTCGATACTCGGTGAAGGCACATAGTGGTTGGGACCCCACTCTAAACTGTAGGTCCAGGCCTTACTGTCCATAAAGTGGACTTAAAACAACCTTTTATCGATTTCATGTAATCACCATTCTTTCTCATCGTGGCGATTAGCCTGAAATCCCAGAAAAGCGACTCACGAGTTATGCAACCGGACTAACCTCCATGCAAGGCGAAATGCCATACACTTCAGGATACCCACCCATTCATTACCGCAACTACGGGAAGCATTTTGCACTGCACGTTCAATATAACATTTTCTTATGCTCCAAAATGGGGATACAGTGTAACGTCACGAAACAAAAGACTGTCGCAACGCGTTTTCGCACCGAGGCATAGAACGCAGGGCCGCGTGGAAGGGAGACCGATTCCCCCATCGCCGCGTTATGACAGCGTAACAATGGATGTAGCAGCATCCAGCGAGCGGAAACTGGTCTGTTCCAGTGAACTTTGACAGCTAAATGCGCCGTAATTCTCGCATTAAGGTCGTCTCCGCCGATTAACTAATTATGGAAACTTGGATTCACGGCGTCTACCCTCGACAAACGCGGCGCCTAGCCAGCGACGCTCTAATTATGGGGAACAAATAAAGCACAAAATCCTAACGCTCATGGTTTTCCACGCCCTATAGGGTTCAAAGGACAGACTCGGGATCTAAAGGCAAGAGCCAGGATGTTTCTCAGGGTTGGTAGGGAGAAATACTGCAGTATTTTGCTGCAGAGGACGGTTAGAACAGCTTGTAAGATAATGTGAGCGCATGTACTTAATAGTTAATGCTCTCACCTTGGGTGCGAGAGTTACCGGGTTCAATCCTAGTTCATGAATGAGGGTTCTGGTCCATTGTGGTAAAAACTAGAGACCGATTTTAATAAGTTTTGTCTTAAACCCTCTTCCTTTAGCCATTTCAAGCCACTTCTGCTGTTACTGTTTAAGTATAAAATGCTTATTCCGCACTGCACCTGAAAATTTTGATAAAATAAATAAATAAATAAATAGAAATTTTTGGCAACTACCTCTGCAGAAGACCACAAGTTTCTTTTCACTTATTTTTCGCATGATAGGATAAGCAATTTGCACAGTATTCTTCCATTCTGCAATCGTTTATTAGTAATTTGGCAATGTCTTTCGTCTTGGTCGCTTCCTGTTTGAGTTTTTTTAAGTGCATCCACAGGTTGAAGTGGGTTCCAAACCTTCATGATCCTCTATCGGGTATTGAAACCAGGACACCTTGATTACAAGACGATGGCGTTATCAATACAGAGGCTCTAGTATAAGTGGCGTACCCAGAATTTTCGAAAGGGGTTACGTATACTTTTTCTTGGTAGTCACCTCTTATTTTGTCATATTTTCCTACCTTTAAAGTTCTTTTTTTTTAAGAATACTGGGCCAAAGGGGGGGGTTATAACCCCCACCAGCCCTTCCCCTCCTTGGGCAAGCCACTGCTAGTACTCTTCCTATTGTAACACTACGTTTCGAGAGAGTATGCATTTTCTTATCTTCAGGTGGACTACGTTTAGGCCCCAGTATAATGAAGTTGTAACTTACAACAGAAATGTGACTTGCACTCCGTCCCATGCTTCTCTGCTTCTGGAACGAAAGCAAGTTCTCTGTGCAAGTAGTGAATCGAAAGGGCTCAACCAATGAACGCGAGAGAGGGTAAGTGAATGCAAGTAAGTAAAAGACGCAGCGCAGCTACCAGTAGTTTGCAGCAATGCTTTGCCTCGCCAATTCGCTTTCTCCCCTTCTCTACCGCTGGGTGCTGCATTGCTGCACAGATTCTTGCGACAGACTGCAGCTACTGCCTTGCACATAGTCCACCCTGGAAAATCACTTTGAAGACTGACGAGGGTCCGGCGTCTGCACTCACAGCCTCTGTACGGTTCATGGTGTCTCGTTCGTATATGTTTGTGGTTGTCCATTCATTCATCACCAATGATCCTCATCTTCGCGATTAGCCAAAAGTAAAACAAACTACATCAATATCCGTATATTTTCTTAAAGGTAAAGGGTTTCCCTGTGCTTAGCACCACGCCATGAAGGCGTATAGGGGGTGTGGGGGTAACGCCCCACACTTTCTTGACCCGGTCGTGAGTGGGGGTGATGTGATCAGCATCACGCCCCTGACCGCCTTTACCCCCCCAGGGTTTCCCCATGTCATTCGACGCTGGGTGGGCGCCGGGGCTTCCAACGTAAGAAAAATTCCCGGATTTGACCGGCCAGGGATCGAACCCGGGACCTTTAGCATGGTAGTCAGACGCGTTACCGACTGAGCCACCGCGGCCATTATATTTTCTTGCGATTCCTTTTCCTACTTGTTTGTCCTAATCTTGACACCAGGGTTGTTCAAGGTATAGGAACTCAAATTCTAATGAGTTCTATTGGGTTCCGCTGCAAGACGGGAAACTTCTTTCTCCGACAAATTATAATCGGTCCAAGTTGCTTATTGTTTCATTTCAATACGGAACTTGGACCGGATTTAAATTGATCCGGAGAAAAGGTTCCTGGACCGGATTTAAATTGATCCGGAGAAAAGGTTCCTGGACCGGATTTAAATTGATCCGGAGAAAAGGTTCCTGGACCGGATTGAAATTCATCCGGAAAAAAGGTTCCTGGACCGGATTTAAATTCATCCGGAAAAAAGGTTCGTGGACCGGATTTAAATTGATCCGGAGAAAAGGTTCCTGGACCGGATTTAAATTGATCCTGAAAAAAAGGTCCGTGGACTGGATTTAAATTGACCCGGAGAAAAGGTACCTGGACCGGATTTAAATTGGTCAGGAAAAAAGGTTCGTGGACCGGATTTAAATTGATCCGGAGAAAAGGTTCCTGGACCGGATTTAAATTGATCCGGAAAAAAAATTCGTGGACCGGATTTAAATTGATCCGGAGAAAAGGTTCCTGGACCGGATTTAAATTGATCCGGAAAAAGGTACCTGGACCGGATTTAAATTGGTCAGGAAAAAAGGTTCGTGGACCGGATTTAAATTGATCCGGAGAAAAGGTTCCTGGACCGGATTTAAATTGATCCGGAAAAAAAGGTTCGTGGACCGGATTTAAATTGATCCGGAGAAAAGGTTCGTGGACCGGATTTAAATTGATCCGGAAAAAGGTACCTGGACCGGATTTAAATTGGTCAGGAAAAAAGGTTCGTGGACCGGATTTAAATTGATCCGGAGAAAAGGTTCCTGGACCGGATTTAAATTGATCCGGAAAAAAAGGTTCGTGGACCGGATTTAAATTGTTCCGGAGAAAAGGTTCCTGGACCGGATTTAAATTGATCCGGAAAAAAAGGTTCGTGGACCGGATTTAAATTGATCCGGAGAAAAGGTTTTTGGACCGGATTTAAATTGATCCGGAAGAAGGTACCTGGACCGGATTTAAATTGGTCAGGAAAAAAGGTTCGTGGACCGGATTTAAATTGATCCGGAAAAAGGTACCTGGACCGGATTTAAATTGGTCAGGAAAAAAGGTTCGTGGACCGGATTTAAATTGATCCGGAGAAAAGGTTCCTGGACCGGATTTAAATTGATCCGGAAAAAAAGGTTCCTGGATCGGATTTAAATTGATCCGGAGAAAAGGTTCCTGGACCGGATTTAAATTGATCCGGAAAAAGGTACCTGGACCGGATTTAAATTGGTCAGGAAAAAATGTTCGTGGACCGGATTTAAATTGATCCGGAGAAAAGGTTCGTGGACCGGATTTAAATTGATCCGGAAAAAAAGGTTCGTGGACCGGATTTAAATTGATCCGGAGAAAAGGTTCGTGGACCGGATTTAAATTGATCCGGAAAAAGGTACCTGGACCGGATTTAAATTGGTCAGGAAAAAAGGTTCGTGGACTGGATTTAAATTGATCCGGAGAAAAGGTTCCTGGACCGGATTTAAATTGATCCGGAAAAAAAGGTTCGTGGACCGGATTTAAATTGATCCGGAGAAAAGGTTCCTGGACCGGATTTAAATTGATCCGGAAAAAGGTACCTGGACCGGATTTAAATTGATCAGGAAAAAGGTTCCTGGACCGGATTTAAATTGGTCAGGAAAAAGGTTCCTGGACCGGATTTAAATTGATCCGGAAAAAGGTACCTGGACCGGATTTAAATTGGTCAGGAAAAAAGGTTCGTGGACCGGATTTAAATTGATCCGGAGAAAAGGTTCCTGGACCGGATTTAAATTGATCCGGAAAAAAAGGTTCGTGGACCGGATTTAAATTGATCCGGAGAAAATGTTCCTAGACCGGATTTAAATTGATCCGGAAAAAAGTTCCTGGACCGGATTTAAATTGATCCGGAGAAAAGGTTCCTGGACCGGATTTAAATTGATCCGGAGAAAAGGTTCCTAGACCGGATTTAAATTGATCCGGAAAAAAGTTCCTGGACCGGATTTAAATTGATCCGGAGAAAATGTTCCTAGACCGGATTTAAATTGATCCGGAGAAAAGGTTCCTGGACCGGATTTAAATTGATCCGGAAAAAAAGGTTCGTGGACCGGATTTAAATTGATCCGGAGAAAATGTTCCTAGACCGGATTTAAATTGATCCGGAAAAAAGTTCCTGGACCGGATTTAAATTGATCCGGAGAAAAGGTTCCTGGACCGGATTTAAATTGATCCGGAAAAAAAGGTTCGTGGACCGGATTTAAATTGATCCGGAGAAAATGTTCCTAGACCGGATTTAAATTGATCCGGAGAAAATGTTCCTAGACCGGATTTAAATTGATCCGGAAAAAAGTTCCTGGACCGGATTTAAATTGATCCGGAGAAAAGGTTCCTGGACCGGATTTAAATTCATCCGGAAAAAAGGTTCCTGGACCGAATTGAAATACCTTACAGGTAAAAAGGTCCTTTACGGTCCAGAACCCATTCACCTGATCCGGAATTGAATATATTTAAAATTCCTGGACCCTTAACAACCCTCCCTGTATCTATTCTTTTTCTCTCCCTGCCAATGTATCTATCCCTCTTTCTACATCACTGTTAGCTTTTAATATAGCTTAACAGCGGCTGCCAAGAACGCCTTGAAACCCCGTCTACGAAAACTTCCAAAGGGTGGATAAGGATATTGAGTTTAAACTTCGTTAACCGAGGAAGATGAGACTTTAAGGACGGAGTTTTTGCGAGGAGTTTCCAGAGGCTGCTTGAAAATTGCCAAAGAACCATCCCCCCCCCTTTCCTTCCCTTAAAGAAGCGACGGAGGTCGAGACGGTCCCATAAAATTGTTTCCTACAATTTCCCTAAGGGAGACTTTCCCGTTGTATCTTAGGCTATTCCTAACACCGTTGGCTCTTGTCCAGGAAAAAATGACGCTACCTTAGAAGATCCTGGCTTCAAGTGGGCCCTTGTGATGGCGTCCTTAATTTAGGACAAGATAAGAGGCCTGGCAGAGAAAAAGAGCACAGTAGCTGGTACCAATACAGGCGTGCTGAAGACATGACGTCAAAGAGGCTACGAAGGATGTGGAGTGGAAATTATGGTTTTCCAATTTTCCAAAACCCCCTTGCCTCATCCCCCCAAGCCCATCCTTAAGCGACGCAAAACCTAGTTTGCTTAAGTCTTTGATTGGCTTCATTGGTGATTTTCCCAACTCTTCGGGTAACTGGAGAAAGGGGAGGGGGCGACGACATTTGGGGGGTTGGAGGGGGAGATTTTTTAATAGACCTTTCTGAAAGCAATTACCGCCCAAAGGGTTTGGAGTGAATAAGGGGAAGCTGGGGGAAAAGCTCCCAGGTTTTTCAGTGACGCTACCAAGTTTCGAACCGAAGTCAGGCAACTTTCGCTCTCGCAAACGCCCGAGGAATTTTCACGAAGTGTCAACCGGGTACGTTCTTCATGAATGACTGATTTCTGAGAGAAATTTATCTCATTACTTCAGCTCTTTCTCTGCATGTGTGTGTGTATTTGTATCGGGTTCCAAAACCGAGGGGGGGGGGCAAGGTGCCAAAACTGGGGGGGGGCAAAGACAGTATGTTTCCATTTGTAGATAAGGTTTAGCACTGTGCAGCGACAAAAGTGGCGCAAAGTGTGTGTGGGGGGGAACTGCCCCTCTGGCCCCCCAATCACCAACCTCTTATTAATTGCCACGACTACTACTACTACTACTAGAGTTGACAAGCAGTATCTTTGCGGGTGACCTTGGCTACTCCGCGCACTGTGTGAGAGAGATACGTTTATGCAGTTGCCACCTACTCGCCCTTTGGGTGGTCGACAGCAAGGACAGAACGCAAGGATAATGACGCGCAGCCGGTAGCTCCTCCCCCTTCCTACTGCGCAGCTGGGCTTGCGCAGGGTTCACCTACAAAGATACAGCTCGTCAACTCTACTAATAATAATAAATGCATATTAAAATAACACTGGTTAGATTTTGTTTATTTTACTTCGTTTTTCTGCCACCTTTGGTTAATCGCGAAGATGAGGATGAGCGATAATATGATGTAAGTGAGGAAGGGACTATCACAAAGAACACTCGTGCAAAGACCGGGATTTGATCTCGGAACCCTTGGCGGGTTACAGACGGAAAGAGAACCACACACAAACACAGTGATGGAGTGAAACAATGCCAGAATTATAGATATAATATGTCGATAAATAGAGGAGGGGGAGGGCGAAAGTTGAGAGACACACAAAAAGAAAATTACACAGAGTGAGAGATGGAGAGAGATGCGAGAGAGAACCAAAGGAAAATACAAATATTTTGCTATATACCAATAAACGGAGAGAGAGAAGAGAGAGAGAGAGAGAGAGATGGAGAGAGATGCGAGAGAGAACCGAAGGAAAATACAAATATTTTGCTATATACCAATAAACGGAGAGAGAGAGAGAGAGAGAGAGAGAGAGAGAGAGAGAGAGAGAGAGAGAGAGAGAGAGAGAGAGAGAGATACAGAGGGTGGAGATGGAGACTTATGCAAGGCAAGTTAGAGAATAACAGGAAATGTTCAGAAAAATTAAATGTTTAATCCTCACGTGAAGAAAATTGCAATCGTGTTCATGTTTAGTAAATATATTTTCTTGGTTCGAGCCCAAAAGCCTAACGTATACCTTTCTCAATTATCTGAAAATTAGAGGAGAAGGTCTAAATATGGGCGAAGGTTTAAATATGGGTTTTGGAGTTTTCAGCGCTCTCGGGTCCTGCAGCCTGGCAGAGGCTATTGGAACTGGTTATCTGGCAAGGACAAAGGTTGCGGCGCCAATTCGCAAGAGTAGTGGTGGTTAGTTTCGGCCTTGGACTCTGAAAACGTTTTGCAGGTATGTTTTAACACAGCGTTTTCTGAATTCTCGTCTGCTTTGTATAGGTTATGATATTAGCGGTACATAAAACAAATGTGGGCTTTATAATGCTATGATTTGTTTGTGAAATATGTACCACAGAGAGAGAAAATAAATTGAAGAAAAATAGCGTGATGGTCTAAATATGGGCTATGACATGAGGTCTAATGTTGAGATCACATTTTCAACAAATATTTGGATGATATTTCCGCGTGATTTTTTTAAAAAAAGATTATTCATAAATATGAATTTTATGATGTTTTAGCGATAAATGACTGTTTTTTTTTAAAAAAAAAATTAGCGATAAATGACTGTTTTTTTAAAAAAAAATTAATTGCTCTTTGTGATATTCCCACTAGTAACCCATATTTAGACCATAATTTTGAAATACATCATTTTACCATTTTTTGGAAATTTTTTAAGGCAGGTGCTTGATATATTAATTTCTTTCCTCCGAAAATGACAACATGGGCCCATATTTAGACCCTTTCCTCTACTAATTCCAGTAAATTCTAAGAAACTAAAAGAATAATACACATTCACGTCATCGACCCCGTGTCTAAGAAATTTCCATGAACTCACGATCTTAGATCTTTCATAGCGTTTTAGTAATCACTTGTGGAGACTTTTTCCATGGAAATGCTGCTCTTAGGATCTTACAAGCGAGGCATGTTCTCGGAGACAATCTCCTGCAGCCTTAGCGAACGCATTGTTAAATGCCGTGATGTAGATTAATCCCCTGCAGAACCAAAGCAATTTTCCGCAAAGTAATCCGTGACGCAAGAGATAATGGGAGAGGAATCAAGCACTTAGCGAAATGAGGCGGTGTTCATTAAACAGAGGCACCTGACGGTTTTCAAAGACGATAAAGAGGAAAGATGATAGATATCTATAGAAAAATATATTTGCATTTGAATTGTTATATTAGTCCAGTTTATGCACAGAAAGGCTAATCTGGATTGGACCTCAAGTTTAAAGTGGGATCCGAACAACTTTGCCATGTGTCTCCACCGGGTATCGAACCCGGGAACTTTTGATTACAAAGCGACGTCACCACTGCGTCATATTTAGCGGATGTGGTGGTAGGGTCCTGCACCTTATCGTTCTCGGCAATTTTGAACGTGACGTGATCAGTATCACGCTACGGCAGCCTTTAACATCCAGGTTTACCACCAGGTACCAATTTATTTGAGGCTGGGTGAACCCCAGAGCCGCTTTATCCAGGAACAGGGCTGGGAATCGAACCCGGGTCCACGTGGCAGTCAGACGCCCTTTACTAGAGCACCGCTATAACTGTAATAGTTTCCTTATAATATAGCTTTGTACAGATGGATATATTTTATAGCCACCTTGTATGATTACTACCTGCGCCACGGTGGCAGAAAATCAAACTACGATACACCACATAAAATATGAAAACTTGTCAGGCCGAATGCATATTTATTATTTATGACTCAGTCACATCAAAAATAAACTCATTCTCGTAATAGTACCATTAAATATGGTCCACTTCCTACCGCAAATACAATAATTGCAAACAAATATAGAACTATCGCAATGCAAACATACACCAAAACACTCCGTTGGTTTGCACGCATTGCAACTGTATTGGCTAAACGAATCATACAGCAGAAAGCACACGAGAGCATTTTCTGCGCCACGGTTGGACTTTACAGGCGACCTTTGACACATTATTTCATGGTGACATTAATAAACCACAAAGGCAAACGTAACACAAATGATAATAATTGCATTTCAAAAGCGCTGAAATTGTTTGAGAATATTCTATATTTGGATGAACCCAGGCATGCGAGGCATTTGTGAATGCGATTTTGGTGGTCAGGGTGAAATTACATTTTAATTAAATGAGCCAGGCCGGTAGCCCGCGTATGAATGTGCTGAATACTTAATCAGTTGCGAAGGGCGGGGGGGGGGGGGGGGGTTGGATTTCGCAATCATGCACTGAATTTAATTACGACATCCAATCATCTTGCTTCAAAGCGGATAAGCCACAGTCTTTGTCCTTCGCACAGACAGGCAAATAGACCTATTTGTAGAGCACGTGAGAATAACTAACTATGAGAGCAAATGAAGACAGAAAAACTATAACTAACTATGAGAGCAAATGAAGACAGAAAAACTAACTAATAGAGCAAATGAAGATAGCATAATTAACTATGAGAGAAAACTGTAAAGAAAACTTACTATGAGAGCAAACAGAGACAGAATAAATAATTATTAGAAGAAGTGGAGATAAATCAACTAAGTATTAGAAGAAGTGGAGATAGAATAACTAACTATTAGAGCAAGTGGATATAAATCAACTAAGTATTAGAAGAAGTGGAGATAGATCAACTAAGCATTAGAAGAAGTAGAGATAGAGTAACTAACTATTAGAGGAAGTGGAGATAAATCAACTAAGTATTAGAAGAAGTGGAGATAAAATAACTAACTATTAGAGCAAGTGGATATAAATCAACTAAGTATTAGAAGAAGTGGAGATAAAATAACTAACTATTAGAGCAAGCGGATATAAATCAACTAAGTATTAGAAGAAGTGGAGATAGATCAACTAAGTATTAGAAGAAGTGGAGATAGAATAACTAACTATTAGAGCAAGTGGATATAAATCAACTAAGTATTAGAAGAAGTGGAGATAAAATAACTAACTATTAGAGCAAGTGGATATAAATCAACTAAGTATTAGAAGAAGTGGAGATAAAATAACTAACTATTAGAGCAAGCGGATATAAATCAACTAAGTATTAGAAGAAGTGGAGATAGATCAACTAAGCATTAGAAGAAGTAGAGATAGAGTAACTAACTATTAGAGGAAGTGGAGATAAATCAACTAAGTATTAGAAGAAGTGGAGATAAAATAACTAACTATTAGAGCAAGTGGATATAAATCAACTAAGTATTAGAAGAAGTGGAGATAAAATAACTAACTATTAGAGCAAGTGGATATAAATCAACTAAGTATTAGAAGAAGTGGAGATAGATCAACTAAGCATTAGAAGAAGTAGAGATAGAGTAACTAACTATTAGAGGAAGTGGAGATAAATCAACTAAGTATTAGAAGAAGTGGAGATAAAATAACTAACTATTAGAGCAAGTGGATATAAATCAACTAAGTATTAGAAGAAGTGGAGATAAAATAACTAACTATTAGAGCAAGCGGATATAAATCAACTAAGTATTAGAAGAAGTGGAGATAGATCAACTAAGTATTAGAAGAAGTGGAGATAGAATAACTAACTATTAGAGCAAGTGGATATAAATCAACTAAGTATTAGAAGAAGTGGAGATAAAATAACTAACTATTAGAGCAAGTGGAGATAAATCAACTAAGTATTAGAAGAAGTGGAGATAGATCAACTAAGTATTAGAAGAAGTGGAGATAGAGTAACTAACTATTAGAGGAAGTGGAAATAAATCAACTAAGTATTAGAAGAAGTGGAGATAAATCAACTAAGTATTAGAAGAAGTGGAGATAGAATAACTAACTATTAGAGCAAGTGGATATAAATCAACTAAGTATTAGAAGAAGTGGAGATAAAATAACTAACTATTAGAGCAAGTGGAGATAAATCAACTACGTATTAGAAGAAGTGGAGATAGATCAACTAAGTATTAGAAGAAGTGGAGATAGAGTAACTAACTATTAGAGCAAGTGGATATAAATCAACTAAGTATTAGAAGAAGTGGAGATAAATCAACTAAGTATTAGAAGAAGTGGAGATAGAATAACTAACTATTAGAGCAAATTAAGATAAATCAACTAATTTTTTGAATTTGAATTTAAAATTTTGGGTGCGTCAGCACTTATGCTATTTTGCACCCTTCACATTAAGCCCCTATCACACGGAACTGGATTTCTAGTAGGAATGCTCTAGTTGACGCTGGACTGACTACCCATTTGCTAGTTTTCGCCTCACACGGTACTTGTTACACCGTACTTGTCGATAGTCTTTCGTTCCCATAATGGCGGCCGCGCGAGATGTAAACAACGTATCACTTCACACTTTTAAAATACGATAACTATTCAACCGAAAGGAATATCGCGTCATATTAAATAGTTTTGGGTAGAGAAGAATGGCGCTGATAAAATACATACTTTACAACGTTCACTATACACGTATGGAAGAATATTTTAGTTTTTCAATTGTAAACACCGTGCACTCGGTCACCATAGATGCCTTTCGTGCTGTATGCACTCGGAAACCACAGACAAAAAACGCTACTTTGCAAACTCACAGATTATCTTCACATGGCGAAACTTTGCTCTGATTGGCTGTTCCACAGAATCTAGTCGAAGAATTAGTAGCAATTAGAACATGTCCTATTCCTCCAAACGAGTCAAGCAGTCAGCCAGGCAGCCATGATTGCTACCTAAAAAGTTAGTTCAGCGCCAATCTACTAGAAATCCAGTTCCGTGTGATAGGGGCTTTAGACGGGGGCCAGCCCCTTATCATTACAAATAACAACTCTAACGTTGCATAACTAAAAATCTTAAAATATTCTGACTTCTGTTAAAAGCTGAGGCTGTAAAGGGCACTCAGAACACATAAGGACAAAAGCAGGACAACACAAAAAATTATACTGGCCATAGTGCCAGTCGCCAGAGCCTCGTTAGTCTTCAGTCCAGGGTGTACTATGTGGAAGTGAGGTTGACGTTTGGGCGCCTTACACCCCGATAAATCAACTAAATATTAGAAGAAGTGGAGATAGAATAACTATTAGAGCAAGTGGAGATAAATCAACTAAGTATTAGAAGAAGTGGAGATAAATCAACTAAATATTAGAAGAAGTGGAGATAGAATAACTAACTATGACAGCAAATGGATATATAACATTACTTTTGATGCCAAATTCCTCTCGCTAAACTTCAAGACTTTCTTTAAATTCTCACAAATTTACACAATAAGGGTTTACTATTGTTTTTCTTCAACAGTGAATCAAACTAGGTTTGTGATTCGTAGATCAGAATCAGAACTGTAATTGAACATAATTGCGATTGTGATTTTAAAAGTGCGTTTGGCAACATTTTTGTTAAGTCCTGTTATGCTCTGATAAACTAAGCGGGACCGGACCGAGAATTCAATTTGGGCTCAGAATCGCTGTGCAATGTGCTTCGACCGAAAATTGAACCAGAAACCCCTTTCTTACAAGATTACAGCGTTATCATTATGCCACTAAAGTGGCTCTAAATTTGCAGTCTTGTGCACATCGTGGGGTGAGACTATATACATCCTTATCCTGTTCCTTCAAAGATGGGCAATGCCTGGGTGGATAATTTCATAAATAACCGATTTTGTAACTACGCACTGATTATTAATTGTGATCGTGTTTACTGACGTCACAGTGCTGGACTCATAAATATGAAACACAATTAGCAAGCAGAATAAATATGGACTCATAAATATGAAACACAATTAGCAAGCAACGGCAGAGTAGCGATCCTATGAAATCCTATAATTACAGAGCATGCGCAATCTCTCAAATGGAAACCATTTTCTCAAAGAGAACACCATTACATCTACCAACATCGTGTTCGACTATGGCGCTGTAATTTCGCACCAGAACTGCTACACAGGGGATTATTGGGTTTATAAACAATCCGTTCCGACAAAGAGAAGCAATATTTCCAGCGCAGTGGCGTGCTCTATCGGCCAGAAACATCAAATGATTGCGACAGCGTTATATGAAACGGCAGGGATTATCACAGATATGCACTCTCTCTTTTGTTACGAACTTTTTCATCTCCACTGCATTAAAACAGTTTTCCCTGGAAGGTTCGTCGTGTTGGGAAGTACATATTCAAAGAGGATGATTTCTGGATAGACTGTTCGAACCCTTTGTTTATGCAGGCATTATCGTGCACTGAGGAAATATTCCGGAGTGAACCAGACAGTTCATTAAATTGGTGCAAAAATGACAGTAAAATCTGTAATTAACATATTTTAACGTTATATTTAAAATTTTAATTAACGTTAAGTTTAAGGACTTTTGCACAGAAATGCTTCTTAAAATATCAATGTGTGAAAAAATAGAATATGGTTAATTCTAACATTGAAATAAAATTATTCACAATTGAGTTTAAAAATAAATGTTTCCTCTAGTGATGAAATATGAGAAAATATACTTTCTGGTGTCTGGATGGCTGTCAAAGATTTGTGTTTAACACACCTTGTGGTATTTATTGTTATTACGTGATTCAAATGTTTTCAGTATACACTTCATTGTCCATACAATTTTATTATATTTTTAGCACGAAATTTTTGCCCAATATACATTTAAAAGGGTGCGTCAGCTATTGGGGCATCTGCCACCCTGCCTCCCCCTTGGCATCGCCTCTTGCATCATACCGTGACCAAACATAGTAGTCGCATGGCTTCAAATATTTTTTTTGCAATAGGTGGCAGCATCAACACAAATAATCTAGAATTTCCTGAAAACTTTTATTGTGACTTCAAAAGTTCACAAATTTACACTACAAAAGTGCAATAGAAAAACTAACTTTAAAAATAAGTTACAATAAAGAATATGATATTTGCTGACTGTTTCTTGAGAATAAATCATCTGGCTCCTGTTGTATTTTATGCTAATCAATCTATTATAGAGCGTAACCTCACAGAATAGCCACGAATCGTCCTTCAGTAGGTAAGGATTCTCGTTAAGATTTGCATATTCATTTACTCACCTAGATTATAAACTTCGGATGAGTTCCCGCAGGACTCCTTCACTTCCCTGTTACTCCAGCCCATGGGATAGAGGGCAGCACCTCCCGATACCAACAATGCTGAAATGAAACAGCAAAATTTTCATAAATATAATTGGTTGTTCACAGTCGATTAATGTACTATTATGGTATACAATTTGGCTTGCAATGTATGTGTACATGTTTAAAACATATATGAAATTTAAACAACAAATAAGATAATTAAGATATTTAAGATGTGAAAATGCATAGGTTGGATAGTTTCACGAACTAACCGATTCTGTAGCTTTTACTCAGGAACTCTTAACTTTAATCCTCCATTCTCCGAAACGATTGAGTTAAAGGCTCCTGGTAAAACAAAGGAACTCTGTTTATGAAAACATCAAGCCTAACTAGTACCTATTTTTAGGGGAGCAGGTAAGGACATTCGACACTAGCGCCACTGCTTCGAGGCCAGAGCTACAAATATGATGGCAGATGAGTATAGACTTTCCCGTAGCTTAAGGGCGTGCGATACAGTCTTCACGGGACTCTTCCCAAGCTCTTCCGTCCGTGGCAGTGTGCCAAATTAGCTCTCTTGGAGCCAGATCTGGCTCTTTCGTGCACTCGTTCGGCTGTGAACTGGGGCGCCCACCACCGTGCCCAACTATGATGCCATCACTGCTTCCGGCCCACATAGACCAACTTTTGTCATAATTATCCATTTTGCACGTGACGTGATATTGTTATATTAACTGCGTCGCCCCACTCACTATTCTTTATAGCGCCGTGTTTGACGTGAAATTGACATAATATTGTTATCAGGGAATTCTTTATTTTCCATTTCATACTACCATCGGTGGATTATTGAGATGGGCGATGCCGCCGGATCTACTGTTGAAAACTAAGAATAAATTGACACCAATTTAGAGTTAACGATAATTGCAGTACCCCCACCCCATGACAACTAACATTACCACTTTATCCAGCCTTTGTAAATATAGCTCCTTGAAAGTCAGTTTTAACTCCATTTAAGGTGAAATTTAGTTCTTTTATGCACATCAGGTTTGGCAACACTGCCAGGAGACAAGGGGAAAAGCATTGATCAAATGGGAGTATGATTTGATTCGTTCTCTTTGGAATATAAAACTTCCGATGGAATAGACGGGAAGTTTGAAGATGCATCTCACCAGTGAAAAAGTCGAAACTTCCATTTGATTAGCCGTAACTTGATCTTGAAGTTGATTCCCCATAAGGAATACATGGGATACCGAAAATTCTTATTCATCATATTTTTCAAACATCGTGTCCAGTTTAATAATCAACATAAAAAACGCTTCCACTTGCAACATGGAGAGAAATTCATACTCTTGGATACACCCAGGGTTTTTTCTTAGTACCAGTGCCCATTCCGGCGATATTGAAATAAATGCACAACTGGTGCGTAACTGCATCTCCCCCCCCCTTAACATTCCACACTAGCGTCACTCTTTCAAACCCAGAGCTACAAATATAATGGCAGATGAGTACATACAAACTTCCCCGTGGCTTAACATTCGACACTAGCGCCACTACTTCAGGGCCAAAGCTACAAATATCATGGCAGATGAGTACATACAGGCTTTCCCGTGGCTTAACATTCGACACTAGCGCCACTACTTCAGGGCCAAAGCTACAAATATGATGGCGGATCAGTAATCTCAGCACCATCTCTATTACAAATCAACAGCACGTTGCGCTTTCTATCCATAAATATACACGTTCTGCAGACAAAATAACCTATTTCGCTCTGACAATCAATCTCCCACAATTAATAGAAATTTGACATCGAAATTACGCAGGATGGAAAAAGTGCTGATTTGCTCCAATCTTCCCACTCTCTATCCACTGCGTCAGAAATATTTCACTGCTTCATCCAATTAAAATCAACCGCTTTCGAGCAGCGCCTCGTTGGTTGAATAAATCGATTATATCGTTATCGAAGCTGTCGGTTCTTAAAATAAATGAACGACTAAGCGACTGACAGCGATACAAATCAGTGAGTTTTATGCAGAGACGTTCACTTAAAAAAACTGAACGTCATCATTTTTTTCTGATAAACTGAAAAGGGCCTCTATCGGTTTTCCGCATTGATTTGTAAGCAGGGCTTGGCATCGACCAGATTGATTTCCGTTTAATAACTTTTATTATAGCAGTAATGTCCTTCTTTCTTTGGTGGTAGATATGACGTAACGGTTGGAGCGATGGAACTCTTATTACTGCCGGCAAATTAATAGTAGAGATATTTTTCATGTTAAAAGTTAAATAGACAAGCGATTACAACAAGTATTGCAATGGGAATGATTGAGGCATCCCAGTACGATTTCCCTAGGGAGGGAGTATTGAGCTAGCGTAAAGGGGTTGAAGGGTAAAACACCCTTCAATCAGTCCGCTCGCTCTTTAACAAGTTCAGCAATTCAATAAGTTTCCTGGTAGCGTCGTCGCCTTGTAATCAAAGGGTCCCGGGTTCGATACCCGGTGGAGGCACATAGTGGTTCGGATCCCACTTTAAACTGTAGGTCCAGTCCCGATTAGCCTTACTGTGCATAAAGTGGACTTAAAACACCATTCCTAAAATACATTTTATATGCTACATATCTAGGTTAGGGTAGGGTATGCCTCTTTTTCATCAGTCGGGTACATATTTGACCACCCTCTGCTTGACGTTTCTTTCTTTTTGTATGGAAACTTTAAGGAATGAGGACTATGCCCCCCCCCAGTGTTCGCCACTGAGTATATGCGACTCTCATCTAGAACATCGACGCACATCCCAAGGTGTTGGAGCCCGTGAACAATACTTTCATTACTCAGACATTAACTGGCTAATGACAAAACAAGAAGACAAACAAATTTCAGTTTTTGTGATTTTGTCATAATAAACAAATTTGTATAAATAGAATTGAATGTACAGTGTTATTTATAAATCAGCGGTGATATTTGAGAAAATCTGACTGGCTACACTGAGAGAAATCTCTAACTAGACTTTTTGGCGCCAAGAAGTGCTATTTTGTGTGCAAGGGAAGCAGAAAATGGTGTCGGTGAGAACAAAATAGTATTTGTACATCAACAAATCAGAACAAACATCTAAAACTATGAATATTTATCTCACAACTTCATTTTAAACCTTATTCTTTTCATATTGCACGGAAACAAACTTCGAGATCGCACCAGGTATAGAAGATTCAAGAGTTAAAATTGGGCAACTTATCACTGGATGCAAATTCGACCCTCTTTACTTCAAACTGTTCATTTGGAGACGTAAAATTGCTCGTTTAACCTTCCCAATTGCCCAACAAATCACGAGTGCCCACTGAAACAGCCCATACGGGCACAAATGCCAAATGCTCAAGGAACTAGGATCAGGACATTCCTGGGCAGTCACGGGAAGAAGAACATCTACTTCTCAAAAGAAAGAGCCAAATTAGCGTCATGCCTCACGAGGGAGGCGAAAAAGCTTCTTCCAGTTGCAATCCCTTCGCTGGCAACAGACGTATATCCTTTGGAATCCCTTTGAAGAATGATTGGGATTTTCTTCTGATCTGTGGGGTCAAGGATGGTGTATTCGGCTCCGTAACCTATTTTTAGGTCTCTCAAGTCCTCAGTGAAGGAAATCGTGGAAAACTTCTGCAGTGTGTTTTAAGAAATGACTAAAATGCATCTCTAGACAGTAGCAGAATATCGTCCATTGAGAATGCAAATGCTCTATCTCCAAATTGTAAAAAAATCGAGATATTTTGACTGTGGCATATTCAGGATGCCGTTTCATCTCTGTTTTCGCCTGATGCCTACATACAACCAATATTGATATATTGAGTGTGCTTCTGGTCCATGTACAGAATTTGGAAGCAGCGACGAGAATGCAAACTCCCAACAGCGAATGAAACCTTACGACAATTTCCTCAACCAACCACAAGCGCCAACAGATTACGAGATAAAGCACTTGCATTCTAACCTCAGTCCCTTATGGGAGCTGCTTAGCTATAGTAGTTATCTTTGGTTCTTACTTTCAATGTTACCAGACAAAAATTTTGAATAATATTCGTGTCAAACTAGTTAATTGATTTCACAAAATACAAATTACTTTGCTACCAAATGACAAATTCATAATGAAATTGTGAAATAGGTTTCGACATTCAAGATAGTTATTTCAAACTTCCATGGCAAGGCCAACAATCGCCCACAATTAGATTCACATTTCATGTGTAAGGACGGGTTCCATAATCAATGGCCTAGCTTCAATATTAACGGAGAATTAATTTTCAATTTCCAGAATGCAGTGTTATATCTGGGAGATAGAACATTGGCACTCACAAATCAAAACTAGTATTGGATACAGTTGTTCTATCTGAAATTTCAATAATTATAATTACAGCATAAATACCTAGCCAAAAAACGACTATTTAGAGAGAGGATTCAATATATCAGCCTTCGCAACGATACAAACTTTCAGCGCAATGGCAGCCAAGCTTAAATAAATATACCATGTCAAACTTGAAAGGACTCTTCTGAAAAAATGAAAAATTGGACATAGAACATTTACATTCTCAGTGCCCGATGCACTGAAATTAATGTCTTCTGACTTGGGATATGAACATTATCGGAAAGGTAATGCTACCCCGTGCCATGAAGGCACATAATTTTGATCTCAGTCTCCCACTTACTTAGTACTTAAAAACATTTTTTGAAACATAGTTTCCCTTTCCCTATTATTTAGTATTATTCTACAATTATTTTACCTTATTCTTATCTTATATATCTATAGTGACTATGTATGTTACATATACACTAAATATTTTGTTATTACATATTTCCATTCAATATTAGAATGTTATTAGGGTCAAATGCCCATATTTCGGATACTTAATTTCAAATTAGATTTTCAGTACCTAAATGTAAACAAAATAAGCCATAAATGTGTTGATAAACATTGAACATATATTTATTAATGTTTCTGAAAGTTATATTAACATATATAAGAAATACTTGGTATATTTTATGAAACAAAGAATTGTATGCATATTTTTAGTCTGACAAAAAGGTTGCCTAATGTCGGATAGGGTATTTCCTAATGTCGGATGAGTAGGGAGACAAATTTATGGTAAATAAAAACTGAGGAGAGCGGTAAATATAATGTTAGATCAGCGGTATATACCAGTGGTGAAAAAAAAATTGGCACACACTTTTTCATTATGAGAGGAAACAACATACAAAAGAGCTATAAATTGATAAAGTAGTTCATTTTTATATACTCTACACATACACAAGTAATTAGCTGTCCAACCAAAAAGAAAACATCAACACAAAATCACTTCATTTCTAAATTGAATCTCTCAAGTGATTTATTCATTGTATGTATTTAAAGGATATCCTTGCTGTCCAACAAATTAAATAATCACTACTGCACATACACAAACACATGTTGAAAATCACATGATGATAAACAAAATTCATTCATCACTGAACACAAATGACACCATTGTTTCCCTTGATGTGCGGGAACAGACTAATCTTATCACTGCTACAGCTAGCAAGTTCAATGAAACTGGAAGTTGAGTAGACATTCGGGGGAAGAAAGAAATGCAGCTTCACAGGGAACGAACTTTTCTAACCCGAGATCATGTGCATGCGAAATCCCAATTTGTAGCGTCTTCCTGATGTGATCGAAGCTAAAACGTTCTTCAGCTGCAAGTGTTAGGAAACTTTAGGCAAAAGTTTCGTTACAAATCGACAGTTTGCGCGCACAACCTCGATTGTTGGTTTTAGCGTGTTTTCTACTTAATTTGATGATATTTCACGGTTATTTCGCGAAAAAGCGTTCATTTCGTGGAAAAGCACACATTTCGCATTACTTCGCGAATAAAACTCATGCATATTTCATCATTGGGGGTATAGTTACGTGCAGAATGTTCAAAATTGCATATTTTTTTCACATTTCGCGATTTCGCGGATCGCGAAAATTCAATGTCCCTACTAATGAGTATTTGGAAAGGGTGCACAATTTCGGATAGTCGAAATAAGGCACCCGTGTAGCATCCGAAATTAGGAAACCCAGTCGCATGTTTAATATGGCGATTCTCTGCGTTCCCCCTCTGAAATAATGTGACTGAAACTACGTAATAATGTTTGCTGAATCAAGATTATATAACATTTAGGCAGAAGTGAGTAAATACTAATCTTCTAGTTGTAGGCCTTAAGTTTGGATGGTGAAATATTACATCAAAACTCCGGAAAAGTCAGAAATATCAGCCACACACACTAAAGAAACGTTGCTCAAGGTCACGCACAAGGGTGAAACTGGGGGGACGAAGTAGCGTGTTAGTTGGCACTATCTGCACTTCGGCGCTGCTGTTCTAAGGTGGAAATTTCTTGGTATCCGAAATTAGGAACCTATCCGAAATATGGGCACTTGACCCTACATCCAACCCAAATACTGTGTTTTGGTTGACAGTGTTTATGTGTCAGGGTTATGTTCTGGGTAAATAATAAATGGCGTATGTGTTTTTGAATGGAGGTATGTTCCATTCCTATAGTTGTATATACTTACTATGTATATACGTGGTCTGTTAGGAAAGTAATGAGACTGGCAACACTGTGCATGAACCGGCAATACTGCTGCCCCCACCTTTACATGGCACGTAGGTGAACGCTTGCCATTGACTCAGTACAAGTTTCAACTTGCTACAGTTGCTACACGATTGTTGAGAGCGTCTGACGTGAAGTTGTGTTTGTGAGGTGCGTTGCAAAAATGGACTGGCAAAAGTTTGAACAACGTTGTGCCATCATATTTTGTGTTAAGCTTGGCGAATCCGCTACTGTGACTTATTAAAAGTTACAAAGGGCTTATGGAGAACATACACTATCTAGGGCACAAGTGTTCAGATGGCACAAGTCCTTTTTAGAAGGCCGAGAACAACTGGAAGACGAACCTCGTGCGGGAAGACCTTCAACCTCAAAAACGGATGACAATGTGGAAAGGGTGAGGTCAGATCGTTGATTGACGGTGAGAATGATCAGTAGTGAGATAAGTTTGAACGTGTGTACCGAATGAAGTCCTTGCAAGACTCAGGAAAAGGGTTGCACGTGTGCGACCAGGCATTGCACGCACTTGGATGTTGCACCACGACAATGCAGCATGTCACACGACAGTCTACATCAATGTGTAAAATGTATTCCAGCAGAAGCCTTCCAGCAGTGCTACGAACAATGGAAACAACGCCTCCATCGATGTGTAGCTGCCCAAGGGAACTATTCTGAAGGGGATAACCTTGATTTGTAAAAATAATAAAATTCATCGTTTACAGAAAATCAGTCTCATTACTTTCCTAACAGACCACGTAAATATGTTTGTGTGTGGTGTGACTTTATGTATCTACATTACTTGTTTATTGTTATATGTTCATTATTTGAATAGAAAAGTGTATATAGCAGTGTAAGCTATCCTGTAATTGGAGATATTTTCTCTGTTGGAAGCAAATAAATAAATAAGGGGATGTGGAGGTAAGGCCCCTGCGATCTCTGCCAAATATGATCTAATTTAATAGAATGATTGAAGCGAAAAAAAATACCTCATTCCTTTTGTTCCAAAGATATGCAATTGAATATTGTTACATTCAGTTTATTTATTACTTGCTACTGACGGAGCCATAGAAAGCTAGGATGAGGCAGAGGCGAATATTATTATTCTGGAGGGGCAGTTGTATTTATAATATAATACACCTAAACGCCATACAAACGTGGCATAGTTGGACTAAAATAACATTGGTAAAAATTTGGTATTCCCCGGACGCCTATAACTTCTTAGTTTCGTCAATTTTTGACATTCGTACTGACCTATCTGCTTCGCGGAACATTCTTTAAGGTGTATTTAAGTTGTTTCTTATCAAAGTAATTGCAATTTTTCACATTACGAGTACTTCTTTCTCGTAGTCTTTTTGTTTGCCTGAGACACAATATGGCGCGTACACCTTCCTACATAATCGCGCGTCGTGCTTGTGTTTTGTCGATTTTCATTCGTGATGCAGTGTTTCAACCTTCGGAACCCAAGAAATACCAGTGAAAAAAGCTCATGTAATCTATCTTTTTTTTTTTTAAGTTTTTCTCATTGTTTTACGAAGAAAATTGTAATGATTCGTGGGGCTATCCGTCCCGGAATCGGTGGGAAATTTAAACTAACAAATTCTTTTCGTTTGAAATTTAGTCCAAATTTCCCACCGATTCCGGGCTTCGCCCTTGGGGTAATTGACCTACCGCCCCCTACCACTACCGCGGCCCCACCTCCGCTCCGCTCCGGCTACCCGTCTTTCTCTATAGAGTCCATGGACGTCCGCAGGATTTTTTCCAGGGAGGGGCAAGGAAGGTATTTTTTTTCCAGGGGGGGCAAACGAAGGCAAATTTTCCCCAAAAATAGTGTTGTTCCCTAAAAACAATGCTTAAATTTGAATTTATGGTGTTCATGCAATAAATAACACATATTATTGTGGCTAAAATGAAATTATATGTATGAAATACATATTTTTTGGTTGACTTTCATTTTCCAGGGGGGGGGGGGCACGGACCCCCTTGCCCCCCCTTCCGGACGCCCATGATAGAGTCCCTGCTAAAGGCATGTTAGAAATTGGCCGGAGTCTCCTGCCCCCAAATGAGCCCCAAACTTGTAAATTTGAAGAAATCCGTTTCCTGTTCAAGTCTACACGGAACTCTTTTAAACCGTAACTTTCCACGTCCCTGCACTCTCTTTGAACATGCATATACCCACAGCCCATTCATTCTAACGAGTAGCTTACATTCACTGCCACATTTTGGACATTCCTTTCCTTTCTTCACGATCCCATGTTCAATTAAAAAATCTACTGGATGTTCCACACCCGGTACAAATTTCACCACGCATCCACGACACGTCATGTTTCTAACTTTCGTTGCAAACACAGACGGTTCGAAACACTGGATACCCAATGAACATGAACAAAACACAATCACGACGCGTGATGATGTACGAAAGTGTACGCGCCAGAAGCTATTCTCCTCAACGAAGAACATGAATTTCCGCTATCATGCATTCCCACATCACACGAAACACCTTCCAGATGTTAGACAATGCTACAGGAACTTATTACTGTAAGTAGTTTCTTCTGTAAAACTGAAGAAATCTGTCCGGGGAATATCAGATTAGTACCAGAGCGTTAATCTATCTAGGGACACGATAGGTCAACCAGCGTTGTCATTGGATAGGAAAGGACAAATAGGAAGGAGAGAAGGAAAAGACGCGACGAAAGTACTAAGATAGAAAACACCAGAAGGTGATGATGGTGCATATAAAAGTAGTGGGGTTTGACCCGAAACCAGGACCGGAAAGTATGAGCCCCTCTCAAGCAGGTTTGGCTATACTTAAAACAATCTCAACATGAGCATATGAGCTTTTTGCTCAAGTGTGGGACTCTGTCTAATCCAAGATTTTTGTAAAAATGCCCTCGGGAATTTCCCTTCGGAAAGTATGAACCCCCCTCAGATTGATTTGTATACACTTACAAAAGGCACTTCTGTGAGATTGTTGTCCATAAACTTGTAAAAAATATGCCCCTCTTGATGCCCACACCTAAAACTACGCCAAACGTATTAATACGCACATACACCCCCACACTCCCACACACACTGACATTGACCTTGACATGACCTTGACCTTGACCATTTTTTCGATTATTTTTTCGATTATTTTTTCGATTATTTTTTCGATTATTTTGACCTTGACCTTGACCTTGAGATGACCTTGACCTTGATCTTGATCACACCCACCCACACCCACCCACACCCACCCACATACACCCACACCCACCCACACCCACCCACATACACCCACACCCACCCACACCCACGCATATTTACTTCCGGTCTACTTCCGGTTTGACCACTTCCGGTTTGACCACTTCCGGTCTACTTCCGGTCCACTTCTGGTTTGACCACTTCCGGTTTGACCACTTCCGGTCTACTTCCGGTCCACTTCCGGTTTGACCACTTCCGGTTTGACCACTTCCGGTCTACTTCCGGTCCACTTCCGGTTTGACCACTTCCGGTTTGACCACTTCCGGTTTGAGTTCAATTGGCACCAGGCCCAACTTGCATATCTAGTACTAAGACAATGTAATATGCAGAGACCCTCTAGAATTGCTCCGTGACTCTCTCGTTTCTTACATCATAAACATATGATTTTTCTCCTATGAGAATAACACTACATATGGTGTCATCAGGTAATGCCTCATGGAATTCACAGATAATTTTAATGTTCGTCCTGTCATTCACCACAACTTGTTTCCTTTTTGAAGTGTTAATTACAAACATGGGTCTCTGTGCTTTGAATTCATCTGGTGTGTAATACATGTCAGTATTGCCTGTAGTGACACGTTTGAAGGATGAAAAAGCCTCATATAATTTGAGGAAATCATCCTTGGACATGTCTAAATTGTAATTTTCTCTAGGAAATACCTCATTTCTGCCATTTTTAAGATAAATGTTCTTGATGTTGTTATCATTTTTACTTGAATTTTTTTCCTGATTATTGTGTCTCCCAGTCTGAAACAGTACCACCACAAAATCAGGCATGTCATATTGAATACTGGAGAATGAATTTGTAGCATCAAACTCATAATACGTACCAGTTGCGGGCTTCTGTACACATTGATATGTATAAAATTGCAGAGGAATCTGTGGATTTTTTATTATATCAGCTTTGTGTTTAAGAGCATAACTGGCCTCATATTCAACAACAGGGATTCTTAACTCCATAGTCTGAATAATGCATTTGCCTGCATCAGGTAGGGTATTAGGCAGAGCTTCCCCTGTAGGGTTTAATGTACTGTACCTCATCAAGGCATTATTATCATTTGCAGCTCTTCTAAATGTGATTCTTAAACCACCCTTCCACATAATATCTTTGTAATCTGAGAAGAATCCTGGCAATAGGCGCATGGGGAACAGCACTGTGTGATTTTTAGATAATATTTTCTCACCAGCCTCAAATCCACCTATTTTGTAGTAAGAAGCCTCGGTTTTGGATAATTTTAATGTGGCCAAAGCTGTGGATGTAATGCCGGGATAATCTATTCTGTTTATAACAACGCCATGCTTTCTGATCTCAATTTCAGAGAACAGATGCGGGACAAAATTGTCCACCAATCTTATATTTGAATTTGCCGGATAATCTGTTCCATCGAGCTTTACAACATCAAATTTGATGTATAAATCTGCTCTGTGAGGGTGTATAAAGCCATCCCCTACATCAAGATCAACCTCAATTTCTGTGTTGGGTTGATTTAAATTTGCAAATGTCCTCCTGTTTGGGGGGAATGATTGTAGCTCATAACTCTCAATATTTTCCATTGTATGTATTTTTATTTAAATATTAATCTCTATGATTGCAGTTGTTGTAGCTCCAGCAAAATCAACTAATTCTTCTTTTTCATTAGTGACCATCAATTCGATGTAATCTATTCTATTATGAGATACAGGAAAATATAATGTTGGGGATGGATTGTAGATGATTGGCTCCATAAATTCAGAATTAGGTTTGAATGTTGCAATGATGCCGGTTTGTTTGTGAGTGCCTATGCCATTTGATTTGGTGATCATACCCTCAGCCACATTGCAGTGAATATTCAGAGTCTCTATAGCTAAGAATTTGGGTATATTCATAGCAGTGTGTTTGATGCCTGCTTCAAGTTTTGTGTTGTTCTCAAATCCTAACAGCTCTCCTATAGTACCCAGATGCACTGTTTCTGTGGCAGATACAATCTCTACTCTGTGAGTGACAGAATTTTGACTTAACACTACACCTCTGGGTAACTGAGCATTTAGAGTGGATAGATTATATTGCCCTGGAGTAATGACAATTTTTTCATCCCCAACTGCAATTGTGTTGTTGTGGTGTGTAATATTAGGGATCAAGTACATGCCATAAAATGCTCTGAGAGCTATTGTTTTGGGATACACTATGTCATCATGCAATTTGAGTTTCAATATTGAATTTTGGCTGGTGAGATGGAATACCCCCATGATGTTTCAGATACCACAAGGCTTTTTGAAAATTTTCAATTGATGGTTTATTTATTTGAGACATATATCTAAGAACTGATAAACACAAATGTCCGCAATTAACATCTTTGAAATTTTGAACACGGGCATTATTGTAATAAAGATTAGGTGATTTTAAATATTTTATTAAATTTTCAGGCGGAACACCTCCAAATGAATCAAACACAAATGCCTCATCTTTTAAATATTTAAGATAACAGATCCAGTGAGTGCCCTGATTTTTGTACTCATCCAAATTAACAATGCCACACTCTTTGTTGAGTGGTTGTTCCGGTAAAGAATCAGACATGTACACACCTCTGAAATGTTTGATGCCCAGTGGCTCGATTAAAGCTTCAATATCTTGGTTTGTAAGCGGCTCTTGTTTTTTTTAAACTTATTCATGGCTCTCTTAACACCTTTGCCTTGTTTCTCCATTGCCAGGTTATGGCGCTTCTGCTCATCTAATTCTGCCTTATTTTTCTTGGCATCTATTACTGTTTTTGCTATTGCGGCTGATCCCCCCGCCAAGCTCCCCACAGCCCCGAGTGCAGCTAAGATGGCAGGGATGGTAAATATAAATCCCCCCACATGTGATTTTTTTCTAGATTGCTGTAATTTTTTTAATTGGGGGGTACTAAGCAACAATTTCATACCATGTCCCTTTGCAATACAAGAATTTTTTTTCTTGCGCTGCTTTTTGGTCAAAAGACTGTCAATAGGCCCAAGAGATTTGAGACCTGCATAAGGTATTTGATACATAACACCCTTGGCCTTCATTGTAGGTTTATTATATACATACTCACAACCCCCACCCCAGTTTTTGTTTGGTGCTCATAGCTATGGTAGTTCCCAATGCTGAAATTCTCTCACTCAAAGATGCATCTTTGCTTACAAATCTGCCAAATGCAGCCTCTTCTAATTTCTTGTCTGCAACATGTCTCTTGTCAAGATCAGAATGTGTGTTGTATGCTATGTCATGGTCTCTACAAGCAGCATCTAGGGGATTAACACCAGGATCCCCTCTGTTTAATCTACGGTCCAATTTTGTGCCTGGACCACAATACTGATAACCTGGAATGTGTAGTTCAAATGGCAGCTTGTTTATAATGTCATTAACAAGGCCCCGACCCTCAGAAATATTCCAAAATTTAGGTGGTAGAGTATTAATAATTTTTATGAGATATCCAATCCCCTTAGTGTCATTCACTATAAAATTAGACAATTTTGTGCTTATCATGTCCATAATTCCAACTTTTTCATTGTAAAAATTGTGGTTCCCAGCATTTTCCTCCCCAGCTATTACCAGCAACCTATCTACAAGTTTCCTGACATCATCAACCCACACAAATTCTTTAGGCAGGGTGTTGTATTGTTTGATTCCACTACCTGTCTTGATTTCTGACCATATGGGCTTGATTAAATTATTGTATTTTGCCCCACTGCTCGACTTGACTCTTTTTTGTGTGGGATCATTGTTCTGGTATAGAGCATCTGATTTTATTAATATTTCTTTGTAATAATCATAATCTTGATCCGTATAGCTGCCAGGTCTCTTCCTTGTCATCAGTTCCCACAATCCAGGTGTGCCGGGGTACTTAACAAAAGCACCTTTTTCTCCGAGTCGAGATTCTGAATAAACAATCAGATCATCTCCCATAAATGTTACTCTGAAATTGCCAATTCTATGAATAATGCTACCATCACGCTCTGTGTCAGCATATAAGCCAAACACCTCATCTTTGTTGTCTTTAGGTGTTGTTAAATATTTTTGAGCAAGAAGACCCAATTCAATAGGATCCTGACTAGCTTCAATTCTTCGAGGAGCAACAGGACTAGGTGTATGAATACTGGAAAGTGGAGTGATTGGATAATCTAATATGTTCCTAGCAGCTACAGGTACAAGCTCTGTGATCAAATTTTGATTTTGCTCTGTAACAGTTTTGATATTTTTACCTAAATTATTAATAGCATCAATTACAGGCTGTTCTGCTTGTTTGTGTTTTTCATAAATTCCCCGGTTCTCTGATTTCCATCCCTTAAATCTTTTTACAAGATAATCTCTTAACTTAAGATCATCAATGATTGGCCTTTTCATGGTTGTTTATATACGTCTCCACGTCTAGAAAATCGTTGATTTTATTTCTGTATTTACCAGTATTAGGTGTTCTTGTCATATCAATTGTGACAAACCCATAACTGTCCTGGTTCCAGCACCTGCTGCAAAATTTAGAAAAATCATTGTAGCTCAAGTCCCCGCCTACATATTCATCATGTATGTGTTTGAGGTTGGTATGGTCTTGATGAAACACGCATATAAAATTGCTATTGTCTCGGATCAGCTGCTTCGGTATTTTTGAAAACGTCTGTGCCAGGTAGAAGCAATCAATGTTTTTGTGCCGGCCCTGTGTAAAGAAATTTCTAACCTTGTTTTGATTATCCAGTTTAATGTCATCAAACACAACAACAGAATTATCGAGACATTCATCAAGTGGCTTAACATCTGGTTCAAAAGTGGCTATATCCAGTCCATCATATAGCTTTATTAGCTGTTGATATTTTAATTGCTCCAAGCTCTTAGAGAAAACATACAAGTGCCTGTTTTTCCAATCTAACCAGTTGGGTGCCAATAAAAAATTATCAACCATTAGTGTAGTTTTACCACAAGCTGATGGCCCAACAATAAGACACCTAATATTTTCAGGCAGCAACTTGCCATTTCTCTTATTCTGTTGTTCAGGTTCTGGCAGCCTCTTTATAACATCCCAGGTACTCATATTATTATTTTGTTTGCATCGATCCAGCTGTGTTCTGGAAGTCCCAGCCATTTGACAAGTAACTTGTTGCCTTTTCTGCGAATGATTTTTTCTATGAGATATGTGTCAGGCTGTTTAGTTTTGCTGAGCTCTTGTTCATAGAACCTGCCTTTGAGAATTTCTCCTCGGTGATCCTTTATTATATATGTATTAAGAGTCCCAGGTTTAACTTGAACCACTGTAAATAATTCAGTGCTCCAGTTTCTTGTAAAGCCTCTTTTGAATAAGTGCTTATATTTGCTGATTCTTACTTGATCCCCCACCCTGTATTTGGCCTTTCTTATTGTTGGCTGGTATCTAGGATAATAAACAGTCCTGATCAATTTTTGCTCATCAGATGAAGTTACTTCAGAGGGTTTCATGTTGATTGTAGAATGGACAGAATTGTTATATTTTTGTAGAAGTTCTGGAAGAATATTAATCCATTTATAATTACCTTGAAGTGTAAATTGTTTATACATAAGATTTTTTAAGGTTCTGTTGAATCTCTCTACAATTGAGGCCTTGAGATCACTGTAACTCGAGTAATGTTTTATTGCCTGGCTTTTAATAAATTGTTGGAACACAGAATTATAAAATTCTTTGCCATTATCTGTTTGCAAATAGCGCGGGGATCTTCCACTCTGATTGATGATTGTCCTGATGGCTTCTGTAACACATTTTCCAGTCTTGGATTTGAGCGGCAGAGCCCAGGCAAATTTTGAAAATGTGTCTATCACAGTGAGTAGATACTTGTAGCCCTTGTTGATTTTGTCTAAGTTTTTCAACTGCCCACTTGACAACTCAATCAAGTCGCTTTGCCATAAATCATCTATGCCTTTTGTGACTACTGGGAGTCTCTTAAAATTATGTCTGGCTTGTCTGTGTAATTCATCAACAATAATTTGTCTAGACATAATATGTAAACAAGAATATTGCAACTATAGGGTGTTCAGCAGCTGATACTGCAGGATTTTCTAAATATAATTTGTCCCCAATATGTATTTTAAATTCCAAAGAGCCATCATCTTCAGCATAGGCTGTTTCTAATGTATTGGGATCTGTAAAATCCTCTAACTCTACACTGGTGATTTTCACTTTGTTCTCAGCATTTGTTATTGATAAGGTGGGGTAGTGGTGTGGCTGTGGTTGATGCCAATATTTGATCTTGATTGGTCTCAATGTGCCCCCAACAAAAAATTGGTAATAAAATTGTGCAGGGGACAGCATATATATTTTGCCACCTGGTGTAAATGGAGAATCATATTCTTTGTTGGGGATGCTGTACAATTCAAGAATTACTGAATGTTTTGGATTCTCGATTATGCCTGATATTTCCTTTTCTGCTGTGAGCAATCTGCTTGTTACAGTTTCAAGATGCTCATTGATGGTCCTAACAATCTCATCGTGCCCCGGCTTGATTCTTATGTCAATAGCAAGTTTTTTGTATTGTTGCACAATTTCTTGTAGCTGGGTGGCAAAAACAGACAGAGCATTTGCTTGATTGGATTCCATGGTCCCTAGCTGTTGCTTGATTTTAGCTACAATTTGTTGCAAATTTTCAACAATTGCCAATTTTGAATTTTGAGCAGTAAGATCATGGACCTGTCTTCTGATATCCTCAAACAGGGCATGCAATTCATTAATATGTTGATTTGTTGGTAGAGTGGCCACTGTCTGTGTAAGATGTTTGATCTCTGCCTGGATATTCTTGATATCTTCTGATTTCAATATGCGATTCACTGCTCTCTTAATATTTTTAAGTTCCTGTGATGTGGGCAGATTTGACACAGTATTTTGCAAAAATTCAAGTGCCAATTTCACATTGTTTAATTCAGAAGCATCAGCCACATTTTGCATAGCATTTTGGAGCAGGGCTATATCTGCCTGAGAGGGTGTGGATTGTTGTAAAATTTCAAGTTTTGTTTGGATATCATCGATCAAGTGATGAAAATGAGATATTTCAGATTCAGTGTTGAGGCTTTCAAGCTTTGTGATTTGTTGCTGGACACTGACAAGGGTGTCTACAATCCCAGGCAATCGGGATTCTAGTACATTTGCCAAATCACTTTGCACTGCTGCTATTGTACCTTCAAGATGAGTTATGGAACTTTGAATTTTTCCAAAATCTTCATATGTTTCAAGTTGCAGCTTAATATTTGCTACACTCCGAGTTATTGCATTCAAAGCATCAGAAGATGGCAAATTGTTCATAAAATTTTCAAGTGTCTCAATTTTTTCTTTAACCTCGGCTATGGCATTGTTCAGAGGGTCCAGATTAGGTATTTGGAGTGACTGAATCTGTTCCTTTAGAGTGGAAATCACTAGATCAAAATCTTCTTGTGATTTTATGCTTTTGACAATTGTTTGGAGCTGTGTCTGGACATTATTAATCTGCTCCTCTAATTGCTGTTTCAATTGCTCAGAGTTGTTAGCCTGGGTCTTAAGTTTGGCTTGAAGAGTTGCTACAGCTTCTTCCAAACTTTGAAAATTATCTAATGTGGCCAGGTCAGTATATTTCTGAAGCAATAATTTGAGTTCTGAATCAATTTTAAGAAGAGGGTCCATGCATTGTGATTGCAAATTTGTAATTTCTAATTGAAGACTGGCATTCAGTGTAGTTTGTAAAGCTTGTAAATCACTTCTTAATTTCTTGACTCTGACATCAAGCATCAAAATCTCATCACTGTGATCTTCATGTCTTGTATGGCCAAAAATATCATTAGGCATTTTTGTTTTAGTGGTTATTTATTATAGAGTATCTGATTCTTAATTCTATAAAAAAGGGTATAAGCTTGTCATAAGATCCAGAGACCTCAATATATAAGCAGTCACCAGCAGAAACAGTATAAACAGTGCCAGAAATCATGTTTGAGTGCTTAATTCTGTAAATATTTCTCCCTACTGAAATTTTAACATCACCCTCAGGGGTTGTAATAAATTGCAATTGCCCACCTACAGGTAATTGGTAATGATTTAAATTATTGTTAAATATGTACAATGTTTTGCCTGTTTTATCATCAATATCTGTAAGTATGCTGTTCAGATGAATAATTAACAAGCCACTCAGTTTAGACATTACAGATTGTAAATCAGGAGAGGGTTGTGGTGTAGGCAGGTCCATAATACCTTGTTTTTTAAACCCAAATAAGTTCATAGGCATGTTTATTTATTTCAAATCATGCTCTGTGCTTGGGCATTGTTTCCCACTTTTCAAATCACAATGACCCCACGGTAGAGTATGTATGCCACATGATAAAATGCATCTCTTATCATCATGTGGGTCCAGGGCCACTTTTCTTACAACATTTGAAGTCAATAAGTGATCCACACTCTGAATTCTGGATTCTGATGTTTTGATTAAATTTTGGGATTTGATGCAATTTTCATAATCTTCAAATTGAAGTTCTTTGTCAACAGTCACTCTGCCAACGCCCTTGGCCTTTTTGGCAACAGCACCACTACATGTTTCAAAGCTGTACATCTTGGCACTTAACCCAGCAAATTTCACAATAACATCACCAAGTGTCTCATCTTTTAACATGCCGGGCACCTTTTTGTTGTGGGGTTGAATCCTTGTATGCTCGCTGGTATCAAAATATTTAAACAATTCAGGTTGTGCCATATCTTGATAAACATCTTCTGTCTGAATATCAAGAATAAAACTATCCGTGTCCATGTACATCAGTTTTACACGATCACCATAAAAAGGTTTCAGCACATCATAATACAATGTTAACATATGTAATTTGGCCGAATCCAATATCACAGCCCCTACATAAATAGGTTTATCAAACTTAATCTTTGTTTTTTTCATGTTGAAAAGTGCCATGTGCTCATCATAAATTCTTCTGTAATTGAAGTTGGGCTTTGCAACCAATTTTTTGCTCCGGCTGGGGTCAGTAATTATTTTAACATCGGTATGTTTTCTGACATTTTCAATAGTTTTGCCATACACAGAATTAACCATCAATTTAAAGAAGGCCTTATCAAATTGACTCTTTGCAGATGTTCGAAGCTCTGTATTTGTATCAATGTATGGTTTCAACCATTCTGAGTGCCTGAACCTCAAAACTTTTCCAACTTTGGTCACTTGAACACCATGTTTCATCAGGAACTGGAGGTTTTTGTAATATATGACATAATCTTGTTTCGGCTCCAGTGTCATCATGAGCTTCTTCTGTTTAGAGCCAGGTGAGCACTGAACCTCGGGAATTGGGGGCAGATCAGAAAATTTATTGTGCAAATCATCAGGAATTGTCAGATCAACCTCTAAGAAGAGGCCATAGTCACTGTCATCAAAGTCCTTAAGATCCTCAATATTGAAATCTTCAACCCATTCAAGCCCTGCATGTGGCAGTTTATCCATCATGGCATGACCATAGAGGCTGTTTGCATCTACATACAGTATATAATTTGATGGCCGTGCTGGATCATAATCAGGCATATATTTGTTATTTGCTCTGGCATATCTCTGGGAACATTGCACCATCCCCCCTCTTATACCTTTCTCCATAAACAGATACATATCTTGATCTTGGATCAGATCCAATTGCTTTTTGGTGTTGAAAAACGTTGCGGCCCATGCTAGGCTCGGGGCACTGTAAAAATATATTGGGTCCAGTCCATAATTTTGCATAGAAGATTTTCTGATTGCTTGCAGTATATCAGCTAATAGAGCCACATCAAGTTTTAAATAAGCCATGTGATAATCACCAAATGTCTGGCAATTTAATTCGTTCCAGATCAATTGGGCATGGCGATAATCTTCATCAGTGATTCCAGATCCTCTGATTTTGCTGTAAAATGCTTCTTGTGGTGGCAGGGAACACTCATCAAATTTAGAAAAGTCTGTAACATAGTCATATGGATATACACCCTTCCGCCTAATTAATTTCAGATCCTGATTTGGAAACATGGCACGTGTGATTTTGAATTGATCATCAGATAATTGAGTGGCCAGTGTGGCCAGGCTAGCCGATGAAATTCTGTAAGAATCAAGAAATCTCATTTGAATAGGAACATCATCAACTTTAATTATCTTGCTAATAGCAATATATTTCTCATCATTTTCAGCTAAAATATTTAAATTCTGCTTGTCAAACCCCTCGTACCTGATCAGATGATGGAAATCATAATTGGATGCTCCATGGCAAAATATGGGGATAAATCTTGGTCTCTTGATCTTAATATTACAGCTTTTACACAGGGCCATTAAGAATTTACCATCCGTATGAGAATGGTGATGTACCTTGATATTTGTATCTGAAAATTCAGAATCACATACCGGGCATTTTTCTGCATTGTTGAAATCTTCAATCTGATCCTCTGTTAAAGGCAACATGGGTTTTGATTCTAATAAAATATTAGATGCTATGTCACGGCACTCATTTTCTATTCTATGTGCAAATATTTTGATGGCATTTGGTCCCAAGTATGAGCGTGGCTCACTAGCTACACCATCCCGTATAACTACATAACAAAAACTGGAAGGTTCATGTAGCTGGTATGGTGTAATTGAAGAATCTTCAGGATCTGGGCTACAAAATGCAAGAGGTTTGAGGTTCGATTCAAAATCATAGACAATATATGCTGGGTGTTCCAACAAGGCTTCAAACTTATTGAATTTGCAATTTTCACTTGGATTAGGCATCACCATATGAACAGGTTTATGATTGCCACAGTATTTCAGATGCTCAATTAACTTGTTTTTAGCAATTTCTGCACTCTTTTGACAAACCCCATTCGCCATTTTCCTGCCATCAAATACAGTCAAACATCTTCTGCACAACCTGAATATTTTTTTATAATTGTCTAGTTGTGTTCTCACTAAAGCTTCAAGACTGTGTATCAGAGTGTAATGATATGTGCCATCCCCTTCAATTAAGAGCAAATCAATAGGAATAGCAGAATCATCATCAAGTGTACTGATTCTGAGAGGTTCTATCAAGCAATTGCCACGGCCAGTGGAACAAATAAATACGTTAATAGATAATTGTTTACCATTGATATGCCTGGCTCTTTTTTCAAATTTATCGATATTCTGAACAGACATTGGATATTCTAAACCCTCCATTGCATCGTCAAATTGATGTTCATGTTGTTTGTAATAAGTTATTCTCTCAGGATGGCTTGAAACTGGATACAAAGCAGCTAATATACACCACAAAAAGCATTTTTGGTCGGGATTTTCAATATTAACCACGGCTTGTTTGTTTTTGATATTGGCAGGTAATGACAGATATGTAGATCCTTGTAATGGGCTGAATTCAGAAATGTTAACATATAACTTGTGCGGAGAGCCACATAGAGTCCAGCCAGACTCTTTTGCAGCAAATTCAGAGTGTTTGATGTTCAATTGATCCATCAGACTGCTTATTATTGTGTCTGAATTTGCATTTGAATGTACAGGTACAGTTTCTGTTATGTGGGGCTGTGTAAATTTTGTGCCGTTTGGTTTCTTATATTGTGTAAACAATTTGAGGGAGAGCTTATAAGAGCCATTTTGTGCATTAAGAATTGCCTGCAGATCAGAATTTATACTGTTCAAAAAATTCTCAATGCCACATCTTGGCTCTGATACAAACGGATAATCTCTTAATTGGCCATTAAAACTGCTACGGATAGGTGGTGCATTGCGTGGCTGCTTTGCTGCTCCGGCATTAAGAGGTGCTTCGTGCTTTCTTTTCAGACCAGATGTGGATGGTTGTGTTGATGACTGTACAGAGCAAGTATCTTTATGTGTATGTATGAAGTATTTCATGCTATATTTTATATGGCATTTAGGGCATATTACCGTGGGAGTTCTGTATTTGTCTGGATTACAAATCTTTTGGTGCTTGGCCCAATTGGGGCTGGATATATTCTTATTGCATTGATTACAATATTTTTGACTTGGCATTTTTGTTGTTGTTTATTATATACAATTTCCTGGGATTCAAATCAAAATTCTATGCTGGATAAAAATATCAGTTGGGTTCAGCAGTGTGATTTGTGTGTGTGTGTGTGTGTGGGTGTGTGTGTGTGTGTGTGTGTGTGTGTGCTAATATTTTTGGCTTTGGTATTTATATAAAATTTCTTGGGGTTCAAATCAAAACTCTATGCTGGATAAAAATTTGTTGCACAGCATAATGCAATATAAATAAAGCAGAAATAGGCCACAACTTGGCCACAAGTGGACCGGAAGTGGTCAAACCGGAAGTGGACCGGAAGTAGACCGGAAGTGGTCAAACCGGAAGTGGACCGGAAGTAGACCGGAAGTGGTCAAACCGGAAGTGGTCAAACCGGAAGTAGACCGGAAGTAAATATGCGTGGGTGTGGGTGGGTGTGGGTGTATGTGGGTGGGTGTGGGTGGGTGTGATCAAGATCAAGGTCAAGGTCATCTCAAGGTCAAGGTCAAAATAATCGAAAAAATAATCGAAAAAATAATCGAAAAAATAATCGAAAAAATGGTCAAGGTCAAGGTCATGTCAAGGTCAATGTCAGTGTGTGTGGGAGTGTGGGGGTGTATGTGCGTATTAATACGTTTGGCGTAGTTTTAGGTGTGGGCATCAAGAGGGGCATATTTTTTACAAGTTTATGGACAACAATCTCACAGAAGTGCCTTTTGTAAGTGTATACAAATCAATCTGAGGGGGGTTCATACTTTCCGAAGGGAAATTCCCGAGGGCATTTTTACAAAAATCTTGGATTAGACAGAGTCCCACACTTGAGCAAAAAGCTCATATGCTCATGTTGAGATTGTTTTAAGTATAGCCAAACCTGCTTGAGAGGGGCTCATACTTTCCGGTCCTGGTTTCGGGTCAAACCCCACTACTTATAAAGTAGTCGAGGCTGAAAAGTAAGAAAAGAGAACAGAGAATAAAGGTAGAAAAATAAATTGCGAAAAGAGCCATTAAGAATGAAGATAGATTAGAAAGTAAGGCAAAAATGTAGAACGCAGAGACATAAAAAAAAGCACATATGTAAATCAAATATAGAAAATCCGGATGACATCCCGACTATAATTCCAATATTAGTGATGTCCCAAACATATCCAAAAGTGATCCACTGTGTATCCTTGACAAAAATATGGATGTCCAATCATAGGCGTGACTTGAAGGGAGCAAAGAGGGCACTTACCCCACCCCCAAATTTTCAGCCTTATTACAATTTACACTTTTGTTAACCTCCTGGGATCTGAGCAGCGAAGTAATCAAGAGTAATATTTGTGATTTCATAAATATCCTGGACGCTATTTATATTGGGTGGAAATCCTTACGATTCTGTCACCCCAAAATTAAGCCCCAGTTAAGCTCGTGTGTCCAATGAATGTCTGGAGGATATACCTGGGTATCTGTCCGGGACATCTGTGTGCTGCATGAGTTGGGTATTAAGCAGGGCAACACACAGCATCACAAATGCTCATCCTAATCCAGCACCAGAAGTAGCTTGCAAGAATGCAGTCTCTGGGGTGCAGAATAGAAAGGTAGGTTGACATCTAACAAGGGAGGTTATCTAAGTCTCCCCCTCCGATTTCCATGAAACTTGGCAGGTGTATCGAAGGGCCCAAAGGAAGAAATACGTGTTTTTTTTGTTTCGGCTAAAAAACGGTTTTAGGGGGCAAAACCTCCCCTCTAATGTCAAGATGAGGACAAACTGAAGTGGGGATCTGACCCCTGTGTCCCCTTCCGATTTCCATGAAACGTGGCAGATGTATAGAGGGGCCCAAAGGAAGAATACGTGTTTTTTGTTTCGGCTAAAAAACAGTTTTTAGTTGGCAAAACCCCTCACAAATGTCAAGATGAGGAGAGATTGAAGTGGGGATCTGACCCCTGTGTATCCCTCTTGTATCCTTGGCTATGGATATCACCTATATGATATCTAGGTGATGCTTGATAGGATTATGGTTCCCGTGTGCGGCTATTTTGATGCTCCGTTCCCTGCTTTAATCTGTCTATTGTTATGCCCATGCCTAACCGGGAAAAACTGTGTCTATGAATTCGGCATCTCTCTACAATTGCACTGCGTTTGGTACCGACAATCATACAGTTCTGTGCTGTGTGTTCAAATTATAATTATATGAGCGTGTTGTTTCTATGCCAGATTACGTGGTTTCGGAGTCAGATCCCCACTTCAATCTGTCCTCATCTTGACATTTGAGGGCGGTTTTTAACCCCTAAACAATTTTTTAGCCGAAACAAAAAAACAGGTATTTTTTCCTTTGGCCCCCTCTATACACCTGCCACGTTTCATTAAAATTGGATTGGGACACAGGGGTCAGATCCCCACTTCAATTTGTCCTCATCTTGACATTTGAGGGGGGTTTTGCCCCCTAAAATAGTTTTTTTAGCCGAAACAAGAAAACACGTATTTCTTCCGCTGGGCCCCTCTACACACCTGCCAAGTTTCATGGAAATTGTAGTTGGACACAGGGGTCAGATCCCCACTTCATTTTGACATTTGAGGGAGGGTTTTGCCCCTTAAAACAGTTTTTTAGCAGAAAAAAAACACGTATTTCTTCCTTTGGGCCCCTCGATACACCTGCCAAGTTTCATGGAAATCGGAGGGGGACACTTAGATAACCTCCCTTGTGAGTGTATTCTGAAGTCACTCCCCCTCCCCTAACAACCCTGTCGACGAGATAAAAAAATCCGAGTCTCCTCAGGAAATGAAGATTTGACACAATCCTTCCCCACCTATCCAGAGACCCTCACATCAGCAACGCAAAGAAGAAGAAAAATAGATCTTTTTTGAAGAAAAGATAAGTTTTAATTCCTAACGATCCTTTCTTTGAAAATTTCCAACCTTCATTCTTTTCTTTCTTGGTTCGTTTGTCATTTCTTTGTAAAACCAATGGGCCTTTACAATAGTACCTTTACGAAACAAATTTCTCACTTCTGTTTTTCTCTATTGAAAATCATTCGGCAGTGGTGAGAGCCCTTATGCCTTCTTTTCTCGCATTTATTTATACGAATACTTCACCTCAAACAATGTGGTATTGAAAACGTTAAGAAGATGTGATCAAACCGAGATATAAAACAATAAGCTCTCGCAGTGAAGATGAGGTAAGGTTGATATTGAGCTATGAGGATATCAACTGCAAGGGTGACAATTAGGTTTTGAAATGAAGATGAGGTAAGGTTGAAGTCGAGCCCTGACATAAAGCCTGCAAGGATGATGTTTATGTTTTGAAATGAAGATGAGGTAAGGTTGATGTCGAGCTCTGAATAACAACTGCAAGGGTGACGATATGGCTTTGAAATGAAGATAAGGTAAGGTTGAAGTCGAGCCCTGAGGATAAGTCCTGCAAGGATGACGATTAGGTTTTGAAATGAAGATGAGGTAAGGTTGAGGTTGAGCCCTGAGGATAAGGCCTGCAAAGGTGACGATTAGGTTTTGAAATGAAGATGGGGTAAGGTTGAAGTCGAGCCCTGAGATAAGGCCTGCAAGGGTAACGATTAGGTTTTGAAATGAAGATGAGGTAAGGTTGAAGTCGAGCCCTGAGATAAGGCCTTCAAGGGTGACGATTAGGTTTTGAAATGAAGATGAGGTAAGGTTGAAGTCGAGCCCTGAGATAAGGCCTGCAAGTGTGACGATTAGGTTTTGAAATGAAGATGAGGTAAGGTTGAAGTCGAGCCCTGAGATAAGGCCTGCAAGGGTGACGATTAGGTTTTGAAATGAAGATGAGGTAAGGTTGAAGTCGAGCCCTGAGGATATCAACTGCAAGGGTGACGATTAGGTTTTGAAAGGAAGATGAGGTAAGGTTCAGGTCGAACCCTGAGTATAACAATTGCAAGTAAGAAGATTAGGCGAAGAAATTAAATGAAGATGAGGCAATGTTCATGTCGAGCCCTGCGGATAAAAGCAAAGAAGAATGTTGAATTTGAAGTTTAGAAATGAAGATGAGGTAAGGTTGAGGTCAAGTTCGAAGGATAGGACCTGCAAGGGTGACGATTAGGTTTTGAAATGAAGATGAGGTAAGGTTGAAGTCGAGCCCTGAGATAAAGCCTGCAAGGGTGACGATTAGGTCTTGAAATGAAGATGAGGTAAGGTTCAGGTCGAACCCTGAGTATAACTATTGCAAGGAAGACGATTAGGCGAAGAAATTAAATGAAGATGAGGCAATGTTCATGTCGAGCCCTGCGGATAAAAGCAAAGAAGAACGTTGAATTTGAAGTTTAGAAATGAAGATGAGGTAAGGTTGAGGTCAGTCCGAAGGATAGGACCTGCAAGGGTGACGATTAGATTTTGAAATGAAGATGAGGTAAGGTTGAAGTCGAGCCCTGAGATAAGGCCTTCAAGGGTGACGATTAGGTTTTGAAATGAAGATGAGGTAAGGTTGAGGTTGAGCCCTGAGGATAAGGCCTGCAAAGGTGACGATTAGGTTTTGAAATGAAGATGGGGTAAGGTTGAAGTCGAGCCCTGAGATAAGGCCTGCAAGGGTAACGATTAGGTTTTGAAATGAAGATGAGGTAAGGTTGAAGTCGAGCCCTGAGATAAGGCCTTCAAGGGTGACGATTAGGTTTTGAAATGAAGATGAGGTAAGGTTGATGTCGAGCTCTGAATAACAACTGCAAGGGTGACGATATGGCTTTGAAATGAAGATGAGGTAAGGTTGAAGTCGAGCCCTGAGGATAAGTCCTGCAAGGATGACGATTAGGTTTTGAAATGAAGATGAGGTAAGGTTGAGGTTGAGCCCTGAGGATAAGGCCTGCAAAGGTGACGATTAGGTTTTGAAATGAAGATGGGGTAAGGTTGAAGTCGAGCCCTGAGATAAGGCCTGCAAGGGTGACGATTAGGTTTTGAAATGAAGATGAGGTAAGGTTGAAGTCGAGCCCTGAGATAAGGCCTTCAAGGGTGACGATTAGGTTTTGAAATGAAGATGAGGTAAGGTTGAAGTCGAGCCCTGAGATAAGGCCTGCAAGTGTGACGATTAGGTTTTGAAATGAAGATGAGGTAAGGTTGAAGTCGAGCCCTGAGATAAGGCCTGCAAGGGTGACGATTAGGTTTTGAAATGAAGATGAGGTAAGGTTGAAGTCGAGCCCTGAGATAAGGCCTGCAAGGGTGACGATTAGGTTTTGAAATGAAGATGAGGTAAGGTTGAAGTCGAGCCCTGAGATAAGGCCTGCAAGTGTGACGATTAGGTTTTGAAATGAAGATGAGGCAAGGTTGAAGTCGAGCCCTGAGATAAGGTCTGCAAGGGTGACGATTAGGTTTTGAAATGAAGATGAGGTAAGGTTGAAGTCGAGCCCTGAGATAAGGCCTTCAAGGGTGACGATTAGGTTTTGAAATGAAGATGAGGTAAGGTTGAAGTCGAGCCCTGAGATAAGGCCTGCAAGTGTGACGATTAGGTTTTGAAATGAAGATGAGGTAAGGTTGAAGTCGAGCTCTGAGATAAGGCCTGCAAGGGTGACGATTAGGTTTTGAAATGAAGATGAGGTAAGGTTGAGGTCGAGGCCTGAGGATAAGGCCTGCAAGGATGGCGATTAGGTTTTGAAGTGAAGATGAGGTAAGGTTGAGGTCGAGCCCTGAGGATAGGCCTGCAATGGTGAGGATTAGGTTTTGAAATGAAGATGATGTAAGGTTGAAGTCGAGCCCTGAGATAAGGCCTGCAAGGGTGACGATTAGGTTTTGAAATGAAGATGAGGTAAGGTTGAGGTCGAGCCCTGAGGATAAGACCTGCAAGGACGAAGATTAGGTTTTGAAATGAAGATGAGGTAAGGTTGAGGTCGAGCCCTGAGGATAAAACCTGCAAGGACGACGATTAAGTTTTGAAATGAAGATGAGGTAAGGTTGAGGTCGAGCGCTGAGGATAAGGCCTACAAGGACGACGATTAGGTTTTGAAATGAAGATGAGGTAAGGTTGAGGTCGAGTCCTGAGGATAAGGCCTGCAAGAGTGACGATTTGGTTTTGAAATGAAGATGAGGTAAGGTTGAGGTCGAGCCCTGCGGATAAAAGCCAGCTAGGGTGACGTTGAGGTCAAGCCAAAAGGGTGAAAGCATAAAAGGGTTACTTAATCATGTGAAGAGAAATTTGATCCAAACCGAACATGTCTGGGGAAGACTACTATTCATGTTCCTCTGACACTTTCACCTAGGAAGAGCTTTTCTGGATTTTAATACGACCGAAAACCGCGCTTTCCCATGCCAGAAACTGCTGTATAGGAAACCGACGAGAACAGAATAAGAAACAGCGCCTCTTCCTAATAAAAAGAACGCGATTCCTGGAAAATACGAGCTCAAGCATTTCCCTTCAAGATTCATAAAAATGAAAACTGAGACAGGAAAGAAAAGAGGGAGAGGGAAAACGTAGGGAATTTTGGGAGCATCTTTTTTTTTCCTGGGAAGATAAATGGAAAAAACTGAAGATGAGGATGCTGTATCGTATGAGAAACGAGAAACTTAGAATTCAGAAAAGGCAGGAAATGGCTTAGCGAGTCTGTTCAAAGTCTGCTCACGAGTTCGAACCCAAGACATTTTCTCTTCAAGGTGAACTCAAGCATTAGTGCTTGAAAACTTTATGAATCCCCCTCTCTCGACTTGTTTATTTCTGGAAGGCTCTTTCCACCGATGAGGTAGTGTTGCCATATGATCCAATATGTATCGATATATTTCTGTCTGCATACAGAGCGATTGCTCCTTCACAAGCACACCAAGGCATTGTTCCGACGCCTCGACCCTTCAAAAAATGAAATTTCATACGCAACCATGAGACACAAATTTATGGTTTCCAGCGATATATTTTTTTCTGTCGGACATGTACCGGGTAGCCAGAATTAAAGTTACCCAACTCAGAGCGCTCTGTAGCCTGTTTGAGGCATCGTAGAACTCTGAAATTTTGTGAATCCACTATGCAGACCATGGTGAAGAGGATGGCGATAAAAATAGTTCAATTTTCCGCCACCAGGTTGAAATGTGGCGCTGTATTTCCATGATGGGTTGTAATAATGACGTAAACTGCTCCAATTGGTTATGGATTTGCCTTTACTTTGCAATCTTGCAATAAACGTGAGATTATTTTCTCGCAACTTCCAGCCACTAACAAATGTCTTTCTAACGAATATCTCAGCTAAATCGCTTAACGTGATTATTTGTACAACCCATCATGGAAGTACAGCGCCACATTTCAACCTGGTGGCGGAAAATTGAACTATTTTTTTTATCGCCATCCTCTTCCCCATGGCCTGCATAGTGGATTCACCAAATGTCAGAGTTCTACGATGCCTCAAACAGGCTACAGAGGGCTCTGAGTTGGGTAACTTTAATTCTGGCCACCCGGTACAAAAAAAAATCACAGACCGGTCTGGGCATGTGCTTTGCGAGTGTGCTTTCATCAATTGCATCATCACCACCTTCGCGATTAGCCAAAATGACAGAAAAGCGAAGTTAAAAGAAAATCAATGAACCAATGAATCTGGAGTTTGAACAACTCTCTCAATGCAAAAACATGCATAAGATCAACAACAAATGTATGGATGTTAATACATGTATAATTATAAGGCTGAGTTGTAGTAAGTCCACTTTATGCACAGATAGCCCAAATCGGGACTTGGCCTACATTTTAAAGTTGGTTTGATTACGTTTTGTTAATTAGCATAGCTTTTTTCGCACTTTTGGCTAATCGCGAAGATGAGAAACTGACGAAAGGACACTAACAAAACACCAATGCCCAGGACGGGAATCAAACCCGAGACCCCTGGCGTCGTAGCGCGTTTTGCGTTGTTAAAGTTGGATTCGAACCACTGTGTCATGTTCCTCCACCTCTTCAACTGTTAAATTTCCCCTTCAATTCCACTAGAATACTCAAAGGTCAATTACTTCTTTTTGTATTAAATAATTTATGTCTCAGCATTTGGAAATTCACAGAAATTAAATAAAGCTTATGTTAAGTAAAGAAGAGGTGTTTTACCTGTCCCACCTTGTCGTTAAAAGTGCCTTAGTGTGATAGCCTGAGGTGAAACACGCCTGTTAGTGACACGTGACAGCAACAGTGTTGCCAGTGCTCCTCGTAATATTGTGAAAACATCGATTTTTGGAACAGCCCATTTATTCCCTTGTGCAATGTTTTTGAAACTTCGTCAAAGTTCTTTTTCTATCAAATTCAATAGATGGCCATGCAAATTGTTCGTTGGTATTGTGAAATGTTGCAATAATTTACCTCAGTGAGTTCTGTGCATCAATACACACGATTTGCAAAAAAAAAATAAAAAAAAAGGCTTTGGCAACACTTTGCTTATTTGTTATTAAAACATGCATGTTCTTACATATGTTTGTATCTCTAAATTTTCCCAATATACAGGGCATTCTCTTGGCAGAAAGAGTTTCTTTTCATTCCGTTTCGCTATTCCGTTATACGGTCGTAACCACCGGGGTGCCTGACTTTTCGGACACCCTGTATAAATCTGGGAAAGTATTGTAAGTAAGTTATGTTTAATCAACAGAATTTGGTTCCACAATTCATTGCACAGAAACTGTAAGAAAAATGTTGCTTAACTGTCAGTAGAATAGTTACTAGGTCATTCAAAAATGACCTGGACTGATTCTTTTTCAAACAACCTACCATGCACAGCAGTTGTGCATCCTTGGGAGAATAGAGCCACAACCCCCCACCTTCCCTCCAGCGCAGGTTAGAACCTGCTCAGTCCTGTCTGAGCGTTGCTATGAGCGAACAGAAGCTGCCGCGGAGCGTGGAACAACGCATTGTGATCAAATTTCTCGTTGGAGAAAACGTCCAGCCATCTGAAATTCTGCAGACTCAAACAACAGTATGGGGAAGAGTGTCTCTCACGAACCCGTGTGTTTGAATGGAGTAAGTACTTCAGAGAGGAAAGAGAGCGCGTGGAGAATGAGTCCCAGCAGTCATCACGTGAGTGGCGGCATACCGGTTCTCCCATACCTAAGAAAGCGCGGAGAACCCGTTCGGCAGGAAAAATGATGGCAACGTTTTTTGGGACTGGCAGGGGGTTATCCATGTAGACTTTCTTACAGATGCCAGAACAGTCACTGCAGCTTATTACTCAGAACTCCTGACAAAAGAAGTGAAGGAAAAGATCCGATCCAAGCGGAAGAGAGGTGGAAAGCGGGTAGCCTTCCTTCAAGACAATGCACGGCCTCATACAGCCAAAACAACTATGGCAACCGTCAGCAAATTGAAATCAGACCTTCTGCCACACCTGCCATACAGTCCCGATTTGGCCCCAAGTGATTTCTATCTGTTTCGAAGGCTTAAATCAGACTTGGAAGGCATGCGGTTTGCGGATATCAACGCCGTCGGCAGTGTTCGGGAGTGGATATGTAGCATGAAAAGGGCATTGAGATGCTTCCAGAACGTTGGAAAAAATATATGGACTCTGGAAGGGAGTACTTTGAAGGGTGACATGTACAAGTAAGTATTTCACAATAGAGGATTTGGTAAAAAAAAAAATCAGTCCCGGTCATATTTGAATGACCTAGTACTTTAATGTCCAAATGGAAGTCTGTGCGTCCCCCCCCCCCCCGTGACAGTGGAATTGCCGTGAAGCAAATATAGGAGCATTTGCAAACAATGAGGTGTATTATTAATGAGCTAGCTGTTAATAATGGAGAATATTAGCTTCCCGCTATCCTTACGACCAAATGAACTAACTCACTCCAAGGTTTATGGCTGCAGCAACACAAGCCTATCCTGGGTAAGATGAATCTAATATTTTCCATCCTTACAGATTTTCTTTAGGTCCATCTCAATGCTATCCCTCCATTTTCGTCTTGACCATCCCACAGGTCTCTTACCATCAGGTTTACCAACAAGGCCTACCCACCTAAGTCTTTCCTTCCGGTCATGTCGGAAGCTGTTTCAAGCTGACGACGAACTCGGTAAACATTGAAATTAATATTTTAGAGTTACTCCCAACGAAAGTCGTTTTATAAATCCTGATTAAGAAGAGTTAATACTAGCCGTTGAGAATTCATCACAATCTTGTTTCCAAATGATTTTACTCGAAGTGAAACGAGACTGCTTGTTTTGAGAAGGAACTTTGCAAGCAGAAGAGAAGGATACGACAATGGAAAGTAACAGGGCAAGAGATTGGAGCATTGAAAGACGTGAAGCGATTGACAATGGATTGATACAGAAGTGATTGCAACTTATAAATAGAAAGAATTGCACAAGGAGGAGCTCCATTAAAACATCCCAAAGATATAATAATAAATTTAGAATAAAATCAGTTTATTTTGATTAGCTCATAACAGTTGTTACTTTATAATAAGCGTAAGCATAATAAAAATTGTGATTACTGTTATTGCACGGCTAATATGAGAATAATATGGTTGCAAATTATGGAGCTCAGCAGCTGTCATACAGGAAAAATAGAATCAGTTCAGAAATTATTTGTCAGATTATAGTGCATGAAAATTAATTGCTATACAATACTTAAATATGAGTGTTTGGAATCGCTTAAATGACAAACAATGAACTTAAGAAGAAGTAACAAATTAAGTGTATTCGAGTTCATAATATGCTATCAGAAGTAACAAATTAAGTGTATTTGGGTTCATAATATGCTATCAGAAGTAACAAAATAAGTGTATTTGAGTTCATAATATGCTATCAGAAGTAACAAAATAAGTGTATTCGAGTTCATAATATGCTATCAGAAGTAACAAATTAAGTGTATTCGAGTTCATAATATGCTATCAGAAGTAACAAAATAAGTGTATTTGGGTTCATAATATGCTATCAGAAGTAACAAAATAAGTGTATTCGAGTTCATAATATGCTATCAGAAGTAACAAAATAAGTGTATTCGAGTTCATAATATGCTATCAGAAGTAACAAATTAAGTGTATTCGAGTTCATAATATGCTATCAGAAGTAACAAAATAAGTGTATTTGAGTTCATAATATGCTATCAGAAGTAACAAAATAAGTGTATTCGAGTTCATAATATGCTATAAGAAGTAACAAATTAAGTGTATTCGAGTTCATAATATGCTATCAGAAGTAACAAAATAAGTGTATTTGGGTTCATAATATGCTATCAGAAGTAACAAAATAAGTGTATTCGAGTTCATAATATGGTATCAGAAGTAACAAATTAAGTGTATTCGAGTTCATAATATGCTATCAGAAGTAACAAATTAAGTGTATTTGGGTTCATAATATGCTATCAGAAGTAACAAAATAAGTGTATTTGAGTTCATAATATGCTATCAGAAGTAACAAAATAAGTGTATTCGAGTTCATAATATGCTATCAGAAGTAACAAAATAAGTGTATTCGAGTTATAATATGCTATCAGAAGTAACAAATTAAGTGTATTCGAGTTCATAATATGCTATCAGAAGTAACAAAATAAGTGTATTTGAGTTCATTACTATATGCTATCAGAAGTAACAAAATAGGTGTATTTGAGTTCATAATATGCTATCATCAAAAACCGACAGTGACCATTTAATGAGACCTGCAGCTTACAAGGTTCCCAAATACAGCATTAGACAAAATTCCTTTATTTCAGTAAATAGTAAGAATGGTGTGAACGAAAGGTATTTTCCAGTCTTACGGCGGACGCCCGACATGCTGGCAAGGGAAGTAAGGAACCAGGAAGGACCAATCCAGCGCGTTAAGAAACGCAGCAGCCTGTAGAACGAGGTGTACGTACGTAGTAATTCCTCCCCTCGACGTCGTAACTCTCGGCGCCACCGCTGTTGTCTGGTTGGGCTGCTGCATATTCCCAGCTCCCCACTTAATTATATGTGGTATAGTAGAAGATCTTGTGTAAAAAAATTTAATGTTATTAATAATATACGAGGCGTATTCGGAAAGTAAGTACCGAAAGGATGTAAAAAATAAAGTAAAATAGTTTCGTACATTTTTTAATTTGAATTGCATTCTACACACCCTAAACTACTTTTCTACGTAGTTTCCACCTTTCTTCAAGCATTTGTCATAGCGTGGCACTAGTTTTTGTAACCCATTATCATGGAATGTTCCCGCCTGTGACGAAAGCCATCCATGCACTGCTGCTTCGACGTCGTCATCCTCGTCGAAACGCTGACCAGCAAGAAACGTCTTCTTCAGATGAAGAAAGAGATGGTAGTCACTTGGTGCCAAGTCAGGGCTGTTGGCGGATGAACAAATTGTACCCAGCCGAATGACGTGATGAAATTTTGAGTTTGTTGAGCCGTATGCGGACGAGCATTGTCGTGAAGCAACACAATGCCTTCGCTAAGCATTCCGCGTCTTTTGTTTTGAATTGCACGACGCAGCCAGATTAATGTGTCACAGCAGGCATCTTTGTTGGTGGTCTGTCCTCTAGGCAAGAATTCAACCATTATTGCATTGAGAAAACAAATCACAGACCGGATTTGACAGTCGGCGGGCCGATTGATTTTCTTGAACATTTCAAACCTTCAGAAAACTACGAAGAAAAAGCATGATCTGCTCCCACGCGTGCCTGTGGCTAGCTAATGGATGAAGGACGTCAGCGATAACTCACACGGTCGCGACTGCATCGCTACAGCGGCAACATTTGCAAACGGTACTTACTTTACGAATACGCCTCGTATTATTGTACATCGGTATTTTATCTCTGAATTTTGTATTTTTTGATCGGTATTGCTGTTACAACCATTTTTCGTCGTCTTCGTCTTCTAAGAGAACCAAACACAATTAACCTAACCTAACCACCAAAGATTATTACCTCAAAAAGCTACCAGCCAATAGGAATGCTTGAAACAGCCGTAGCAACAATCACTATCTTTTACTAGACTTAGTGCTGTATTAGGTAGTAAGTATACTGTGCTCAGAACTTAAAATAAACTATTCTTATTATTATTTCTGCTATTCAAGTTTTGTAAATGGTCTGACCCCCAAATATTCTGGCTACGCACGTGATCCACGTTGTTAGGGGCTGAGTGGCCTCCAGAGCATTGCAAAATTGTTGATAATCAAGCTTTCTTGATCCTGACGCCTCGCAAGCAAGCTATACTCTATCCCAGCTAACTGTAGAGCAGGCAAACGAAATCAAGTCTCTGCGCAAGTAGTGACGGGAGCCGGTTCCACCAATGAACACGTGAGAGGAACGGAATTGCGTGGAGTGGTGGAAAGCGACTGAAGTTACCAGCCTTCTCATCTGTGTCTACTGCTTCGCTCTGACCAATAGATTACCCTCTTTTCTCTGACTCTATGCGCAGCCTTGCTCCACAGTTAGCTGGAACAGGGTATACAATCCAGCATCAGGATACAATTCACTCCCGCCATTTCATCTTCTTCATGATGGCTGCGTAACTATTGGGGAAGAATCTTGAGGAGACCAAAACCATTTCTCCACCGTCGACCAATCGCCAAAACCATTTCCTCTTTCATTCTTCCTTTCGCATACTTTCCCCTCTCCCCACCTTTCTCTGCGTCGAGAATGAATAGGAAAGAGAAGCCACCGCGACATGCTTTCTCAGGGGGAAAGGGGGGCACGGGGGGCTCAGGGATTTACTGGAGAACTCAAAGAATGTAAACGGGCTGGGATTTTTAGAGCTTTCACTGTTGCCAGGAGATGGCACTGAAAAATCGCCATCTACAGGTAGGTATCTAGAAATTTATATCGGCGGGGGTCCAAACCAGTGCCTCACAAATAATAATAGTAATAAATAATAGTAATAATAATATGATAATTTAATACTAGCATAAATATTTATATTACTACGTTAATATAGTTTGTATAAAATCTTTAGACAAATATGTGGAACTAAAAGAGATGAAGAGAGAGGTGAGTGGAGAAGGTACATATCTATTTATATTTTGCGGAATTGAATATATTTCTAGAAAATAATTGTTTAGAAAATACTATATTAACCATTTAATGTGCGATTCAAATACTACATTTAATTGCTGGCTTCATGTTGGCCTCATTTCCTTTCTCTGTCTGTGCCTGAAGTGAATTAAATGGCGCATGCACAGATCGTTTTGTCGCAAGCCGCTCAACGCCAGACCAAATTCCACGAACCTTCGTTGTTTTGTCGCAAATCGTCGCAAGGTAACTCGAGCCAATGTTTCCTCCGGTGTGCAGTCTTCCATAAGGTACAATGGTAAAACCTTCCCTGAGACGGTTTACGACAGAAATGACTCGTCGCGTCCTGTCGAATCCGGTGTTTTCATATATCCCTTGTACATCATTTCATAACAATGGCAGTGATAATGAGATATCTTTCTCAGTAAAGATTTTGTCATTACAATAAAACCGTAAGTGTTATGTAAGGAATGACAGTCCAAACTCTAAACGTAACGAGGTTGCCAACCGCTTAGTATAGTTACCAAGATTCTCTCGTATGCTTCAAAACCTTTAAAATTGAACTACAGTGTTAGAACTGCTGATAAACTCACTGGAAATTTAGAGTTGAAGCAATAGATGGCTGTCGCGGAGTAATACATTTAAGTAAGACGCTACTGTTTGCAGAAGATATGAAGATTGGTGATGAAAACTGCAGACAGTCATGTGTAAACTGCGAGATATCTCTGCTTGATGATAGAAAATCAGGAAAGAAGGAAACTCTTCTGGCGCAACTAAAAGTCATTGTTTATTTCAAATTGTTTTTGTAATGTAGGCGATATCTTACAAGAAACAGGTCCATTTCTCTGAAAGCTCCATTTACAAAATGATTGTTCACAAAAAAAAAAAGATAGAAAGTATAGCCAATACTTTATTCAGGAGGATCGCTAATCCTTCTCAGAAACAGACGGTAGAAAAACAATCAGAGAATTGATCCTGGGGGTTGTATAGGAATCACGACCCAATGTTAGCAGCGAATCCGACGTAATCCTAGTCGGGGCAGGGAAACAGGCACACGAGATAGAGAGTAGGGGAAGGAGAAAAGGCCAGAGAGCTGGAAATAGAAAGAAAAGGGCAAAGATAGGGAAATATTTTGTACTTTTCTCACCAATGTTCTGCCCCCTTAGATTACTCGCGACAATGAGAACGAACGATAAATAAATGAAACTGATCAGGGGGCACCTACAATGGAACATTCATGCCTACGACAGGATTCGAACCTGGATACGTCGCAGGCCAGATCGTTAGTCCAGCAGGTAATGCACTCTGCCACAAAGGAGGAGAGAGAGGAGAAAGAGAGACATCTAGGAGACGAGAGAGACAAAGATAGAAAAGGAGAAATAAAGGGAGACAGGATACAAAAAAGAGAGAGAGAGTGGGGTTAGAGTGAGAAGTGTGAAGAAGAACGTAGAAGGTGAAAGAATTCTGTCAAAGTCAAGAGAATGAGGGTGGGGAGAGAGAAAAAGGAGTGAGAGAAAGAGACAGAAGACAGAGATGAGTGAGAAAGGAAGAGACAATACAGGGATAAAGGGAGAGACAGAACACGGAGATAGAAAGGGGGAGTCAGAACACAGAGATGAAAGGAGAGTTAACACAGAGATAAAGGGAGAGACAGAACACAGAGAGAGAGAGAAAGGCAGAGAGAGAGAGAGAGAGAGAGAGAGAGAGAGAAGCCAGAGATAGAGAGAAAGGGAGGGACAGAAAACGGAGATAGAGAGAAAGGGAGAGACATAATACAGAGAGAGAGACAGAAAGGGAGAGACAGAACACAGAGATAGAGAGAAAGGGAGAGACAGAAAACGGAGATAGAGAGAAAGGGAGAGACAGAAAACGGAGAGAGAGAGAAGAGAGAAACGGAGAGACAGAAAACGGAGATAGAGAAGAGAGAAAGGGAGAGACAGAAAACGGAGATAGAGAGAAAGGGAGAGAGAGAACGAACTCTGTCAAAAAAAAATCCCACTTCAGCCCTGGACGCTGACAGACGAGAAATTAATATCGCTCTCGGTTTGTATTGATCAAAAGGGCTTGGGCCCGTTGGAGTGGAAGCTAGGTATAAGAAAGGGCCATTGTTGAAACAATGCGGGCATTGTTGTAGGTTGAGTGGACGAGAACAATAAAAACGAATATTTACTCCCTCTTGAAGACAAGGCTCATAGGAGAGCTACAGCTTGATGTAGTCGCCTCGTTGGTCCAGCTCGTTCAGTACTTCACTCCCGATCTCGAAAACAGAGGTTTTGTGTTCGAGTCCAGCTAAGGCGTTGGTGAAATCATCGTTCACCCTGGCACGCCTTTTCCTCGTGGACAGACTATATGGTTCTTATTATTCTTTATAACTATGCAATCTTAATTTGAATCTTATACGTTGGCCAAATTGTGATGACGTCAGAGTATGTTGACATACCTGAATCGCTACACCTTGTATCCCTATTCTCATTGAAATTAAGATGAGATTTGTAGACATTTGTAACAAAAGTGTTTTTTATGTATTCAAAATGTATGCTGGGCTTAAACAGCCACATTTAAAGCTGAAAGTTAAAAAAAGGTTGATGTAATTATGATGGATTTTTTGTTATTGTTTGAAGTGAAAAGAACGTGATGCTTAACTCAAGAATTGTATATTTTTCAGATGAATATGGTGAGTGTTAAAAAGAGAAATACAGTTACTTAAATTCCTCAAAACTTTGTTTGTTTCTTATTTAGGAGTGGGAAGAAGAATTTCCCATATCTTGGGTGACATCTCGTGCTTGCAATGGAATCTCACATTCGACAATTTCATCACATCATCAACATCCTCATCTTCGCGATTAACCTAAAGTGGCGGAAAAGCGAAGTAAAATAAAGCAAATCAATCGAATAATTTTCGGGTTTTATTATATTAGCAACATTAGTGCGTTTTGATGTCATTAATGAAATTACCTAAATACAAAAATACAACAAGTTTGAGTTACGTCTCCTCATATTCCCAGCGGTGGAATTACTATCGCCGTTGGCAACAAGAACAACGGGCATCCTGGGAATGGAAATTCTGGTGATTTGAAAAAAAAAATCAAACATTTAGTGCAGCAGCTAGTTCTTTCGAGTTTGATGTACAGGGTGTCCCAGAAGTCTTTCCCTGATTACAAAGTTTATTCATATCCTCTATATGCAAGTATGCAAGATACAGATGTGAAAGTGAAGCCAAAATGTTGGAAAACTAACCAGTTTTTTTTTGTTGCAGGTTCGAGTAACGTGGCTGTAATGTAGCAGTGTCAGTGCCCAGGTAACCGGAAATGTTCACAAATCAGGAAAGAGCTCAGTGTGTCCCCTAGTATCATTAGGCAACAAAGCCTGTACAATTTGCACTTTGTATGCACGAAACAATAAACGTTTGTGTAAGATATCATGAAGACAACTTTTTGGCTGATATTTTACGTTGTTTGAAATCGCTATGGTTGATGGTCGGCCACTTCTCGGTAAGTCAGCAACAGATTCTGTGGTCTTGAATTTGTCATACCACGACTTAATGCTCTCGACATCGGGCGGGATCTTTCCATACGTTGTTTGAAAGTTCCTCTGCACTGTTATTGATGACCAGGTCTCGTGATACCAGAGGACACACTGATCTTTTTTCCCGATTTCTGAACATTTCCGGTTTCCTGGGCACTCACACTGCTACACTACAGCCACGTTACTCAAACCTGGAAGAAAATAAAAACTTGGTTAGCTTTACAACATTTTGGCGCCACTTTCACATCTTTACATTGCGTATAGCGGATATGAATAAAGTTTGTAATCAGGGAAAGACTTCTGGGACACCCGGTACTATTTTGATCTGTGTTCGGTTTAAAGTATTTTACATTGCTTTTCTACCTGCCCACAGTCAGCAGATCACAAGATTGTGATATTCCAATAACAGTGGCGACGGTTAGGGGGGAGGACGTGGGGGGCAGTTGACCCCTCCCACTTTTTGCCACTTTTGCCCCCTCACTAGGCTAAACCTTATCTACTAAGGGAGAGCAAACTGTCCTGCCCCCCCCCCCCCGTTTTTGGGACCCAAGCGCCGACACTGGCAGATACAGATATGCACTAGAATCTTTGGAGTATTTCTAAAACCAGTTAATACAATGAGCCTGATTCGAGTACCCGAAAGAAAATGACAGCCAGTGCTGTCAAAGTAACTTCTACAACAAAGTTTCGCTTTTAATTAAATATCAAAACAAGGTCCCTTCCGTCTGGTACATTTAGCCCCCCTCCCCCGAGGACTGTCCCCGTACGACCCCCACTTCCCCCCTAAAGGTAACGACAACAGCGCCCGTCCATCCTGATTAACGGGTTTCAAAGGACGCTCATCCGAGTCACGTGGGCGCGTAGAACAATGCTCCTCAAATTGCAATTTGCATGCCATTCAGAGCGTTCCTACGGGCAAAAGGATCCCTAGGGAATGGGATTTTTAGAAGTTTTGTTTTGTACAGTCTGAAAATAGTTTCTTCTTCGCGTTCTCCATGTTTCCATAAGGAGCGTGCTGTTTTGTACAGGGATAATTCAAGAATTGAGAATAACGTAACGCACATGACATGTTACGTTTTCGGTAACGTGTTCAATAAATTACATCCGTTATCGTAACGGTACTTTCCGTAAAGTCGTTGCCTGTCAAGAAGTTCGGGTTCGATACCTGATGGGGGCACATTGCACAGTAGTTCGGATCCCACTTTAAACTGTAGGTCCAGTCCCGATTAGCCTATACGTGCACAAAGTGGACTTAAAACATCAATTCAAGTAAACAATTCGAACTGTACTTTCTGTCACCTTGATGAATTCAGAAGTAGAGGATTTATGTACCAGAATGGAACATGCTTTGTTGTTATGGGAACATCAACACGCAGGCTATTTTTGCCCTTAATGCCATACGGAGATAAGCTCTTTAAGTGAAACAAAATTCAAGACAGGCCCCTAAGAAGAAAAGAAAATATCTCTGTTAAAAACGTCTTCAGTCGAGCGTTAAAACTAATTCATTCATTAATTACTTAACAAAAACTATAATTACACTGTTTCCGAGTATAAAATCTCGTTATCTGTCGACTTCCGTGCCAGAGTGGTTATCACAGTGCGCTACGACGGCAGGGGTCCTGGGTTCGAATCCCGCTTTGGTATGGGTGTGCTTTGAAATGTCCCTTCATCAATTTCATCATGTCATCATCATCTTCGCTATTGACGAAAGTGGTAGAAAAGAGAAGTAAAATAAATCAAACCAATCAATAAAGCTTGCTACTGCCGCCACGAGGTACAGCATGTACTAAATTCGACAACAGAATTGATTGATATGTATACACACACGAGTGTTTGCAATTGTATTCAGTCCATCACATATACAGTCAAGTGTAACGAAGTTTGGTGTAGTGAACATTCGGCTACAGTGAACCCGAATTGTTTATAGTGAACACTCAACTTCGGTTTTTGTGAATCAAAAAATTAAATGTCTATGAAAAATTTATTAGCATCAGAAGTACAGTATTTCAAAACAACCATTTTTTTTAATATTCGTGCAAATTTGTTTCTTCACCAAAAAACAAAAAGTTACATAATTTCGTAAAGTTTACAATTTTTTGTTGTTGTTTATCGTTGCCATATATGTATGAACAAAGGAAGATCTTTTTTGTTTCCATTGCAACGAAATGCTCCCAAACCTGAATTAAAAAACTTGTAAAGATGCCATCGACATCAAGACTTTCGCCCTTCAACGTCTGAAATTAGATACATCGCTTCCAGGACTTGTAAGAAACGTTTTCCTGGACCTCCACTTCATCCGGTCAACAGAAAACAAGCGCAGGGCATGCCGGGATGTCCAGAGTAGATACGGTACAGATACTATTTTTGTTTGATTTTCAAAGCTGAACATTCACAGAAAATGCACAAAGTTCCTCTTCGTTCGAAATTACCTCACCGAGGAAACTCGTCAATGTTTTCCAAAGCACCAATTGCACAATTGCCAACAGAAACAGGACAGAAAATCCAAAAACTTACAGTTCCAGGGACAATTTTTTTAGTTTCTGCAAGAAATTTCAACTTTCTCCCATCTACCGGTACTCTGAAAAAGTACCTAAATTAGAAAGTCAATCAATCAGCGAATTCCTGAATAATATGATTTCCCTTTTTTGCTTATTTTTTGACATTTTCAAAACTCTGTAGATTTTTGGAACTCAAATAGTTTAAATCCTAGTATTGTTAAGGTATTACATGAGCTACAATTTGACAATACAATATTGTAGCTACAGTACGTGGTTTAGGACTGGCAGAGTAAATATTATATAACAGTTACATATCTTCGCGAATTGATCTACAGAGCATTGCCTGACATTCGCTACGAGACTTGGCGGCAAGCTGCCCGGCATCAGCGCTTGTCTTTCCCGGTGAACGGGTCAGCGACAGTCGCTAGAGTCTGCTATTAAAATTACAGTTTTCATATTGTGTACTAACCTTGACTACAGAAGGTGTTGAAAATGATGTCCCTCTGCTGCAACACATTCCTGGCATCTCCGAAGGAAATTGGCATTTACACGTGCAAGTTCGTCTACTGTAATTCTCCCGATTTTTCGTACAATACTCTCTTTTAACTCGCATATGGTGTGCGGATTGTCTTTGTATACTTTATTTCCCCAGTTTTCTTCCCACTTTTATTCAGAACTGACCCTGTTACTCTAAACGTTTTTACGAGGTTTAATATAAGCGACTGTCGCGGACCCGTTCACCGGGAAAGACAAGCGCTGATGCCGGGCCGCTTGCCGCCGAGTCTCGTAGCGAATGTCAGGGAATTCTCTGTAGAATTGGATTTGAGTTAAATAGGGTCAAGGGCTTCAATACTGGAAACGAAGAAACAGTTCAAATACTAGCTCCAGAATATATGTACAGTGGGATCCATGAGTATTACCGGGCAAATTGTCCATCACCATCCTCGTGCAGACCCAATGAAAGGTTCAATAATGAAAAGAAAACTTAAAACAAGCTGTTGATAACTTCTGTACCAACATACATAAAGAGACAAATTAATGAAAATAGTCATGGACAATTTGCACGGTAATATTCATGGATCCCACTGTACCCTTGTGTTATATTCGATGTACAGGCTTCTGTGTGGCTTGACATTCGACACTAGCGCCACTGCTTAAAGGCCACAGCTTCAAATATGGCGGAGGATCAGTAGTCGGACTCGCTAGTGGTAACGTCCTTGCCTTGTAATCAAGAGATCCAGGGTTTGATATCCGGTGGAGTATTACGGTGGTTCGAATACCACTTTAAACTGTAGGTCCAGTCCCGATTAGCCTAACTTACTCAACTACCTGGGAAAACAAAGCTGGTGTTTGGGATTTCCCTTGGAGTAAGAACGAGACTTTTTGAAGAAGGGTTCTGAAAACACCATGAGAAAGCTATGATGGCAACAAGGATTTCTCATGAGAATGAGACTCGTTTACGAGGGGTTCTGAGCACACCATTGGAAAACAAGGATGAGGGGATGTATTTCCCATTACGTGAAGATCTGAACACACCATAGCAGAATGAGCATTAGGGACAAACATTTCCCATAGAGCGGGAAAAAAATCTCATTTGCCAGAAATTCAGAACATGCCATCTGGAAGCAAGAAAGAGGACTAGATTTCCACAGAATGAGAATGAAGACTTATTTGTCAAGATTCCATGTCTAATGATCACGTAACCTTGTATTTTTGTAACACCACTGCATTACTATTGCCAGATCTATCCGACATCACGACCTTGCAGCATTACCCTCCATTCCATCGCCGCGACTTTAAACTGTAAAAGTATCATTTCAATTTTCAACTACAAAGCTACTAAATGGAATACGGCCATATTCCTGCTTCTAAATCAGGTCCCTTCTCAGATGATGTAATAAAGCACGACCTTACGAGAGCACAGGACCGATTGGAACAATGACGTCATACCACAGAGGGACGCCCAATAAATTTCTCAATGTCGCCGACAGGTGGCGGCACCAGCAATCTTACCACCCAAGCTGAACGGGAAGTAAAATTGAGGGTTTCCTCGCAACTCACAGCTGTAGCAAATAGCTTATCCGGATTGCAAGCATACGCCATAATTCCCTTTCCAACAAATATATTAAACTATTTTTCTTCTTGCTTTCCTTGTTGTCGGTTTTGGCTACTCTTTCCAGCAAGGATGACACGAACTGAAACTCAAGGCCTGACGCAAGATTTATTTAAGTTCAGTTTCAGTGTCGAAACTCTCTATAGATGCATATCTTTTGTCTGTACTAGCAGCAAAACTCATTAAGTGTATCGTAATTATCTCCTAGAAGGCAGCAGAATATGGCACAAAATGTGGTCAATAAGTGTATTATGCACACGTCGGGGCAAAGTTCAATTTGTTGTGACGTCAGCAGTTAAAGTCTTCGAGGATCCAATACGTCAATAGCACCAACTTTTGAGACACATGGGGGAAAGGGGGGGGGGCTGAACTCAAAGATTTGTTTTATAATTTTATACAAAATGTCCCTTTTTTCTCTCTTTTTCTGTTCCTTGGCTAAAAAATATAGGCTTTTACTAAAAAGCCCCTCAGGCAATATCTGACAGGAATACATGCATTTTATAGTGGTCGTTCTTACCCAAGTTTTTTGTACATACAAATGCTCAGTGTGGCCACCTTTGCTGATGCGGCAGATATACAGGGTGGACCATTTAAGTTGAAAACTCGAAATATCTTACAAACTAAGTGTTTTTGAAAGAAGTGTTTCAGATAGAAGTTTATTGGCTTGAGGGAGGAAAGAGAATGCCATTATGTATGTTTTAGTAGGCGACAATTTTGAAGGTCATTCATTTAAAAAAAAAATGAAACCTAATTTTCTTTCTTTAATATTTCTATTTCTCTTACAAAAATAAACAACTTTTGCAGAAACCGTTTTTCTATTCATCGAGTCGTTTCAGAGATATTTGGCACGTAAAAAGTGGTAGCAGAAATTCATACTATTTCATAAGCATCGAAATTTTTATTCCATATTACGGTTGATTAGTCCTACAGCCATAGTGCGAAGCTCCCTTAAATTAGAGGGAAATGGGGCGCCTTCTGAAATTGTCACTGCACAGCCACAGCTGACAAGATCTTACGTATTCCAACACACAAAACGCCTCCTCCAAAAACTTTTAGCGATATATTTGCAACTACTGCCTCCTGGCGGCAAGCCATGGTAACTATCCGCTCGTGCGGTTTCCTACAAAAACTTTGAGAGTTTGTCATTCTATCGGTATGAAAAGTACAACTATCCGTTGCTTGGTTTATCGGTAGTGAATTTCTAAAATGTTACACGGACTTATAAATCTAGGCGTATACGTGCCTCATACCAACACCGGTTCAATGGAACCATTTTGTACGGCAAGAGAGATTTGCAGCAGAGTAACAACCATTGATTTTTTACGTATATGAACTTCAAATTTTGCCACATACACTGTTCAAACATCACCCAATCTCCTCTTGCCGTACAAAATGGTCTCATATTTCAGGATAGTCACCCACCTCGCTTCATCAGACGACATTGAACTGCACAGACAATTAGAACCATTTATGTAATCCTTAACCGTAATACGGACACGATTCATACGATTCGCTTCGACAACCCGTTCAAATGAATCAATTCGTATGCCAACGACGTATCGCTAAGCGCCTAGATAGAGCAAACCGTTACATGCAAACGTGCCCAAAAAAAATCCTTGCCGTACAAATAGTCAGAGCAGGCTTAACATCGCATAACGCGCATGCGCAAAATATCAGATTACGCAGTGCTCATTTTGTCCGTGCTATTAGGGAACCGTGAACTCCATTTTATGTCCTTTTTCACGCCAACAGCATGAAGCTGTTCTGCCGAAATAGTCCAAAATTAACACAGTGGAACGAATGTAGTTTAGTCATGAAAATATGACACGTGAGGTTTTAAGAATTATACAGTAATGACGATAAATAGCAGTTTTACATACAGAGTCATCTGTTTGCAACAGGGGAAACTAAATAATCTGAACATATCTGGATGGCAAGGGCAATGGCACTTCAGAAATTCAGCAATAACTCTGAAACTAATGGAGATTTAAAGATGAAATTTTCTGAGCAGAAAGATCTGATAAATGAAGCTTAATGTGAGAAAAATTATAAATATCGGTTCGTCTGTCCATCCGTGACCGCTGAGAATAAAAGTTGCATGTCATTACCTTACAATCTACGTCATTAGATTTATTTTCATCGTCACTGTCGACCCAGAGAGAGAAAAAAAGGCGACGTAAAATAACTATACTAACTACTTTAAACACTAATATAATTCTTGAGCTTGATAAAATTCGACTTAGATTTTCCAGACAGTTCGTGTGTCTCTCAGTGAAAGGGGGAAAATTTAAACATGTGATCTGTTGATGCCACCAAGAGAAAGGGGATATTTGCTCGCTTTAAAGCTATTTATTTAACCCACAAAGTTTAAAAATTGATGATTTAGAGCGTTCACATACGGAATCGTCACAACAAACATGCACGTTGCATGTATGTAACCTTGCCACGTGACACAACATGAAAACAAACCGTAATACTGACATTTCACACTAGGTGGCATGGCATGCTGCGTTAGTATTCCAAGGCTCGATATCAAGCACCATTGCATTCATGTACCTGCAGGTAGTAAAATATATTTACGGTAGGAAACACTGCAATTTAGACGTGGTTAGAAATGAGAAAACGAATAAAAATAGTAGTCTTGTTAGTGAAAAAGGGTTTCATCTCCTACGCTCTCGGCCAGCAGAGCAGCATTCGAAAATCCCTCTCCGAAACTCCTTCAGTACCCGCTGTTCCGGAAGATGGCACGCATTCTCCATTCAAACCACAGCGCTCTGATGATTGTGAAAGCAAGGGCCGATCACAATGCCCTCTACGCTCAAGAATATTCTCTCGAGCGTATTGTTATCGAGAGGAAGAGAAAAATAGTACTCGAGATATCGATCCGTATCATCAAAATTCCCATACCCGATTCCAGAGTATTTATCGTACAGGGTGTCCATAAATTTAGGTCACAAAATTGCACAAACTGTTGTACGACAGCAAGTGTGATAGCTATGAACCAGAATCAGATCTTCATTTTCTCACCTTTCCACGCACCTGATAGGGGCGCCCTCAAGGGGGTTAGGGGAGCACTTGACCCATTGCAATAAGGCAAAATTTGCGACTTATTAATTATTTCCCGTTTATTTGTATCTCTGGTTCTTATTTTCACAATTTTCGTCCATTTCCTGTTCTATATTCCCTGCTCCATGCTCTTCCTTTTTTTCCTATTTCTAGCTTTTTTATTTCTTCCTCTCTCTCTTCATATTTCTCTCTATTTCCCTCCCCCTCTCTCTCTTCTTTATATATTTCTCTATTTTCCTATCTCTCTCACTTCTGTTTCTCTTCTTTCTTCTCATGTTTCTCGCTTCCTTTATTAATCTCTCCTTCTCTCATTCTCTATAGTTTCTTACCCACACAGCACAAATCTCCAAGGGACGTCCATAGGATGTCCATGGGATATCCGCTCTGGATATCCAGAGAATCTGCCGTTCTGGATATCCAGGGGATCTCCTGTCCTGGATGTTTCTGGGATATGTGGTATAACGTCCACGTGATACTAAAAAATTGACAAATGTGTTTATATCCGTGTAAAGATTCAAAGTATCTAGTTGCAGGTTAGTTATTTTAGAATCCAAACTCTGTGAATGCAGTAAAAAATCGTAACTTAAAAACATCTCCCAAAGGATTGGCGTCGTCAGTAGGCACCTTGTCTTTTCAGCGAGTCACGCATGCGCGCAAGGACAGGTGAAATTCCTTTGAAACGAGGCTTGGTTTGTGTCTCGAACACAACGCCAGTTGCATTGAGGACGTTGCCTTGGTTAGCCATGGCAGTGAAGAGCAAAATCTGCATACTCTGCTTATAATTTATACGCGTGTGAATACAAATCAATTTTCGGATGTGTGAATTTGTGTGTGTGTGAAATTTGTGTGGGTCAGTTCGTGTGTGAGAGAGAAAGTGTGTGTGAGAGAGAGAGAGAAAGTGAGTGAGAGAGAGAGAAAGTGAGTGAGAGAGAGAGAAAGTGAGAGAGAGAGAGAAAGTGAGAGAGAGAGTGAGTGTGTGAGAGAGAAAGTGAGAGAGAGAGAGAGAAAGTGTGTGTGTGAGAGAGAGAAAGTGTGTGAGAGAGAGAAAGTGTGTGAGAGAGAGAAAGTGTGTGAGAGAGAGAGAGAAAGTGTGTGTGTGAGAGAGAGAAAGTGTGAGAGAGAGAGAAAGTGAGAGAGAGAGAGAGAGAGAAAGTGAGAGAGAGAGAAAGTGAGAGAGAGAGAAAGTGAGTGTGTGAGAGAGAGATGGTGAGTGTGTGTGAGAGAGAAAGTGAGTGTGTGTGAGAGAGAAAGTGAGTGAGAGAGAGAGAGAGAAAGTGTGTGAGAGAGAGAGAGAGAGAAAGTGTGTGTGAGAGAGAGAGAGAGAGCGCGAGGGGAGGTACTTGTTATAAGCATATGTGGTCTTAGATATCCGTAAATCTAGTCCAGAAATGTTATTTTTGTATCCAAAGTATGTGCGAGAAATATCAGCAAAATGCCCAGATTAGGTGCAACTTTGTTCCCGAACATATCATTATCCACAATGAAATAAAGACATCCAAATAACGTCCCGATCACGTGAACGAATGTCCGAAACATGTCCAAAAGTCATCCATAAAATGTCCAAAACATGTTCAAAAATGATCCACAGAATGTCCAAATCATATCCAGAATGTCCAAAACATATCTTTCCTGGATATCCTATGGATGTCCCCTTTGAATATCCAGAAGACATCCATTATACGTCTCCTGGATATGTGTGTGCTGTATGGGTGTACATATCTTATTTCCAGAATTTTTAAGACAGGTATTTCTTCTTTTTGCAAGCAAGCATGACGTCAATAGAAAGATGCATAGTTTAAAATAAAATTTTCGAGTAATAAACAATTGGTCAGATATTGTGGCCAAAAAGAAATTGATTCAGCCAAACAAGTTTGGTTTTAATACTACTAATCACGATCTACTACAGTACTGCACAGAAATTTGACGTGTTCAGAATGGAAATTACTAAATATTTAGTACTAGCAACTAAGGAAGTTGTTTACAACACACACACACACAGCCGTTACCATGTAGCACCGAAAAACGTGCTTCCACAATAAGTAAACGACAACAAATCAAACAGATTCTTTGTAGTGACACTTTTCTCAATGGGATTCCGTTGAACCACTACGAGCTTTCAAGAAATGGCATTTTCTATCTTGAATGTACGTAACCACCCAATACATACGGATGGTTGCCTTTCACATACAGCACACATCTCCAAGGGACGTCCTATGGATGTCCCGGGACGTCTATGGGATATCCCGTCCTTGATGAAGAGAGAATCTCCCATCCTGGATATCCATTGGACGTCCCGTTCTGGATATTCATGGGATATGTGGTATTTCGTCCACGTGTTATCACAAATTTGACAAATGTTTTGATATCCGTGTAAAGATTCAGTTATGTTAGCACTGAAACTCTGTTATGCAGTAATAAATCGTAAATTAAAAACATCTCCCACAGGAATTGCGTTGCCTGTAGGCCCATTGTCTTTTCAGCGAGTCACGCATGCGCGCCAAGCAGGTGAAAGTTGCCACGAGGCTTTCTATGTGTCTCGTCTAGAACACAGCGGCAGTTTGCGTGAGGACGTTTCGTTGCGTGGTAGTGAAGAATAAACGCTGCTTACTATGCTTATGCGTGTGAATACAAAGTACTTTTCGAATGTGTAGATTCGTGTGTGTGTAAATTTGTGTGCGTATGTGCGTGTGTGTGTGTGTCAGTGAGAGATAGAGAACGAGAGAGAGAGAGAGAGAGAGAGTGGAGTGCTTGCTATAAGCATATGTGTATTCGAGGTCTTCGATTTGTGTAAATCTAGTCTAGGAATGTTCTTTTCATATCCAAAGTATTTGCAAAAAAATAAATAGGATAATGTCCAGATTAGGTACAAGTTTAGTCCAGAATATATCCTTATCCAAAATGAAATAGAAACATCCAGAAAATCGCGTGAACTCATGTCCGAAACATGTCCAAAAGTCATCCATATAATGTCCAAAACACATCCAAAAATGATCCACAGAATGTCCGAAACACGTCCTTCCTAGATAACCTATGGACGTCCCCTGGACGGACATATGGATATCCAGGGAACATCCTGGATGTCTACTGGACATCCAGGGACATCCTATGCATATCGAGAATATCGGCATGGATATCCAGAGGACGTCCATTAAACGTCTCCTGGATATGTGTGTGCTATATGGGTTGGCATTTGTTCCTCTGCAATGAGAAAGTGACAACATTACGCTATTCCTTAATTTCTCCAACGTAACCAGTTCATTCGTTGAGCTATCAGATGTACTGTGGAGCGACCTATCGCTCCAGAACCGTAAATGCTTTCCTCCTCCGATTGAAATTGTCGATTCTGCTCGCATCATTTGACCAAACCCTGCCTCTCCGAGTTTGGAAACTTCTCAGGTTTCTCCCTGAGGTTGCTTGGAAGACGCAGCATCAAACTGTAGCCTCCGGAGCTAAAGATGATAAAGGGGATGCTGAGTCAGGCGTTCTCCATAAATTGAACGCCAACGTTTTCGTTTTTCGAAAGGTTAAAGGAAAAGATTTGGGGGAGTTTGAATTCGGCACGCGCACAACCCTCCACATGAAAGTATCTGAAGGGATATATCCTTCCGTTGCAGCTGTGGGGAAAAACCCATCGATGTTGGAAAATTTCCCTCCGCCTTGGTAAAAATCCCTCTGAATAATCCCTTTCATTGCAAAATTTCCCTCTGGCTGGTAAATTTTACAGCATATGAAAATCTGATCTGAGTAGTAATATCGAAGGGAAATATCGAAATAGTTAGTGGGACTTTTCGATCCTTCTCTAACTAACCAACCCTTGGCGCAATAGCCCGTGCCGGCCAGCGCCTATATCTACCGACTGCCGGCCTCACTCCCAGCTGTCGAGGAGGTAGATCATCCAACCAGTTACGGGGTGACGTGTGGTCAGCATGACGAATCCCCAGTCGTTGTTTCCATGACAGAGTTACGCTCCTCATTCGTAGCTCCCAAATTTCCTCCCAATGGTGGGTGGCCTCCGGTCCCATACACAGGCCGAAATCTCAGGAGAAAAGTTGTTATGCTTGCCCCAGGAGACTCGAACCTGCGCGTGTCCCACAGCGTTTAAAATATTTCTCGGGAAGGGAAATTTTCTCAAGGAAAGGGAAATGTTCTCATGGAAAGGGAAATTTCCCAAGGAAAGCAAAATTTTCTTAAGGCTTAAAGGGAAAATTTCTTAAGGAATGCGAAATTTTCTCAAGGAAAGGGAAATTTTCTCAAGGAAAGGGAAATGTTTTCTCTGCCTTTGTAAAAAAAACTCGCCTAATATAGGTAAAAACATACAGGAAGGTCCACAGTGTGGAAACACTCGTCTAAAACAAATATCGAACCTTTGAAGCCGGCGCATACCGGCAGAGAAGGGGTGGAATCGAGTGGACAGAGTGAAGCAGTACTCGCTGCTGCGAAGGCTGGTAACTGCAGTCGCTTCCCCCTCCACGCAATTCCGTTCCCTCTCACGTGTTCATTGGTGGAACCGTCTCGCGTCAACTTGACCAGAGACATGATTTCGTTCGCTTGCTCCAGATATTATACCCGGGACAAAGTATAGACTAAGGTATCATGGCGACCTTTTTGCAGGCAGACATCTTTGACTGAAAGGGGAGGGAAATTTTCACAAGGGAAATTTTCTCAACGAAAGGGAAATTTTCCAAAGGAAAGGGAAATTTTCCAAAGAAAAGGGAAATTTTCTCAAAGAAAGGGAAAATTTCGCCTGTAGGCAGGGAATTTCTGGAAAATGAGGTTACCTTCCACTTGAAGAGGGATTTGTGGTGGGATCCTGGAAGACAGCAATTTGTCGTTGCCCCGGCAGGAGTTCCGAAACAAAGAACCTCTCTGCGTGTTTAAGGGCCAACACATTTCACCCTCTATGGAGAAGAATGAGCCTGTGTCACCCATGCATCTACCTTTCCAAATTACTCGCAAGACGCCTCCAGAGGGTGAAATATGGCGCCGGAGTATCTGCTGGAGTTCTGGAGGTAACCCTTTACCTGAGGCGAGAATAATTACCAGGTGGTAAAGTTTCCGACAATTTATGATCCCTGGCACGTATTGCTGTACACGATGTTCGTACATTGTATTTCTACATGACTTGTATTCGTCTTCTGTTCAAATGTTCACGTCCAGGCAGTGTGGTATTTAAAGAAATATCCACAGGGGGGAAAATTCATATATATATACCGGGTGGTCCATTTATAATGATAGTATGGAATATCGCATGCAGAATGCATCCAATCGAAAAATTGCACAGAATAAAAGTTTGATACTATTGAGGGGGTAAGTCAATGCCGCAAAAATTTCGTCGCCGCCACCCACCCATTAGGGGGGGGTAAATTTGAAATTTCAAATGGAACACCCCCATTCGTTTTACATATTTGGATTCCGTGTTGAAAAAGAAGAATTTTTTGTTTGAAAAATTTTGTAAAAAAATTGCAAACTTCGAACATTTATAAACATTTGGTAGTTTCAGATTCATTTTGTTCCCTTTATGTAATAACGGTTTTAGTTTCCGTTGAGAACATTGCATAAACGAATTTTATTCAAAAAATGTGTGCAAAGAATTCGGCAAAAGAAAATTGTTTGCAATTTATGTTTTTGTGTAACAATAAATAATATTAATTTGTTCCAACTCTTTGGTTTCAAGAAACAATTTCATATGAACAACACTACTCACTACTCCATTCAGGCTCGAGCCATGTTGGACACAAAGTTTTCTGGTCGATGGATAGGACGCGGAGGAACCGTTTCTTGGCCAGTTCATACACCCGATCTCACGTCGCCTGATTTCTGCCTTTGGGGACTACTTAAAGAAAAGTGTTACCACGAAGTTCCAACAACGCCAGAAAACATGCGGCACGAATTATTGATGCTTGTGCCTCTATCACTCCTGACATTTTGGGACGAACAGTGTGGAGCTTCAGAGACCGTGTTTTGAAATGCATTGAAGAAAACGGTCATCATTTTGAACATTTGCTTCTTTAAACATTTATTTGTGTACCTCAAATGATAACTAATTTGTAGTAACATACTTAATTTTGTTGTTCATATGAAATTGTTCCTTGAAACCAAAGAGTTGGAACAAATTAATATTATTTATTGTTACACAAAAACATAAATTGCAAACAATTTTCTTTTGTCGAATTCTTTGCACACATTTTTTGAATAAAATTCGTTTATGCAATGTTCTCAACGGAAACCAAAATCGTTATTACATAAAGGGAACAAAATGAATCTGAAACTACCAAATGTTTATAAATGTTCGAAGTTTGCAAATTTTTTACAAAATTTTTCAAACAAAAATACTTCTTTTTCAACACGGAATCCAAATATGTAAAACGAATGGGGGTGTTCCATTTGAAATTTCAAATTTACCCCCACCCCATACTATCATTATAAATGGACCACCCGGTATATTATATAGGGTTGGTTGATTTGGTGTTGATTTTGTTCATTTTATGCACATTAAGGCTAATCGGGACTGGACCTACAGTTCTAAAGTGGTATCGAACCCGGGACCATTTGATTACAAGGTGACGACGCTACCACTGTACCATCGAGCAGTGTTGCCACAATCTGAGAGCACAATTTCCTTTCCAAGGGTCAACATTTCCGTTTTTGGACCAATTTTTCCCTTCACCTAAACAATAAATAATAATTATTATTATTAGCAGTGGTACTATTTGTAGTAACAGAAGCAGCAGTATTAGTAGTAGTAATATTTCCGTTATTCCATGCTCGTATCCGTATGAATAAAAAATGAAACAAAATTTTCACACACATGTCAGCTTCATCGCTTTCTGGTCAGATGCGCCAGGTTTGAATCCTGGTCAAGAATCCACTAAATCATTAATTCTCATCGTTACAATTATCCGAAGGTATACAGAAAAGCGACGTGCAATAAACATAAAAGAACTATAAGTAAATACAGGCTTGTATTCAAAGGAGCAGAAATAAGAAGGTACAGATAAAAATAAAAATGTGGATATGAAACTGGAACTTAACATGTAATGTTATAATGAAGAGTCAGATATCTTAAAATTTCCCTGAAATTGTGGTGTTTTTCATCGAAAAACCATCCCTTTTCCATTTTAGATACAAATTCCGGTTCTTCTGCAAAAGGGAAATTTCCCTTCATGTGGCAACACTGTCATCGAGGAGGCCCTATATATTAAATATGTTTGTATGTGTGCGCGCCTACCTACCCACCTTTGTAGCCGCTAGAGGAGGGGGTTGGAGGGCGGTATCTCGACAATCACACTTCGTTTTATGTCACTCAACTTTAAAAAAAAAGCTTTGAACAAAACATATTTTTAATAATTGATGAAAAATTGCCTAATTTAAATTTGTATCTTGACAAATAAAATGGCCAAATCCTCTTTATGATCAGAACAGCTAATCGGGACTTTGCCTACAGTCGTAAAAGTGAGATTTTGTCACCCACTCCCAGAAATCAAGTCTGGGACCTAACTCTTAGGGATCTGAATCTAACTTGGGCATAACGTTTGGGGGGAGGCAGAATCAAAAAGTTTTCTACCACATAAAAATAGCGACCGAGACTACTTTGCTAAGTGACTGTTACATTTTCGAAATCATAAAAATTGCTCATTAACTTGTTTCTCAGGTCCCAGAAGCTTAACAACTTCTATTAGCTTGTTAATTCTGAAAATTTATTAGGTGGGCAATGCAAATTCATCACTAGATACATCAAGCCATTCATGGCCATGTAATTTTACATTTGTTAAATTTTTCATGGGCAACCAAGAAACTCAACACTTTACTAGAGGAAAAGGTCTAAATATGGCCCACCCTTTTTATGTTGTCATTTTCTTAGGAAAAATAATAATATATCAAGCACCTGACTTTAAAATGCATATCTATGAAATATACACTTAAATGTAATAGCATGCTAAAGTATAGAAGGTCTCCACTTTTTTTAAAAAAAAAGCAATTTCCAAAAAATTGTAAAATGATGTATTTCAAAATTGTGGTCTAAATATGGGCTAATAGTGGCAATATCACAAAAAGCAATTAAAATTTTAAAAAACAGTCATTTATCGCAAAAACATTATAAAATTCATATTTATGAATAATCTGTTGTTTTGAAAATCACGCGGAATGGGAAAAATCGAAATTAAGAAAAACATCCAAATATTTGTTGAAAATGTGATCTCAACATTAGACCTCATGTCATAGCCCATATTTGGACCATCACGCTACTTTTCTTCTTCAATTTATTTTCGCTCTCTGAGGTACATATTTCCCAAACAAATCATGGCATTATAAAAGACCACATTTTTTTATATACAGTCTTGGACACAGCTGGCTTGTAACGACCTTATTGAAGAAGCAGTGAAGCAAGCCATCCATGTCTGACCACCAAGCGCCTTGGGACTAGACAACCCAAACAGCAATGCAATTTTGCGGCTTGTATACCAGTCACGGGTATACATCTCTGTAAATTGAGTAGTGATGCCAAAGAGAAATACGAGATGAAGATTGTCGATCGTAATGTCTCGTGTTCTCGACATGGAATAATATTCGGTCCACGTTACGTTCCATTATTTAATGTTGTTTGGGAATGAACCTGACGGGCTAGGTTTATATTTTCAATCCTTGCATTACAGTAAATTCCATATTTTACAATTATATTAATGCTTTGAACGAAAATAATGCCCAGAAAAACATCGAACACACGTTCACACCATTCTTCTCACGCACATGCACGTGAAAACAAACACACAAAGCTAAGTTTTAACTTCCAAGTGAATGTCCAAATAACAGTAAATGGAGAAGCACGATGTGCGAAACATGGGATTTTTCACAGAAAGAATGCGTCTATTTGTGACATACGTGGTTTCTATTAATAGACAATGAAACAATAATGAGAGAAATTAACATGCATTTTCGTCTTCAGGTGCTGAGGAAGGAAACAGACTGACTGGAAAAAAGAAAGCATGGTGTTATTGATAGGCTGTTGGTTAGCGTACAGAGCTTTCATCAGTGAGGTCTAGGTTCGATCCCCACCAAGGACATTTATTTTTATTCTTTTCTATTAGTGAAGAAGTATGTAATATTGTTTTCTAGGCATTTTGACGAAAGGATACGCATCAAATTTGTTCGTTTAATCTGTATTTTCATTCTTCTAATAAGTTCTCTATCGCAATGGGATATACAGATTCTCTATCTAGGCGATCGATATCTTCTCAATGGTTACGTAGCTGCGATTCTCCAGTCCCTTACACCCACTTGTCTTATTTATTTACTTCATTTCATATCTAACGAAAACACACGGATATAGTTAGAACAAGAAACACACCTCGCGTCGAAGGTTCCAGACTCGAGTTCTGGCTTTTTTTTTGCGAGGGTGATTATTCTTGTGTGTTTGTTTATCATCTTTGTCAAAAAAATATACCTCATTATTGCCGTGATTAACGTAGGGAGAGACCAAAGCGACTGAAATAACAAATGTACAGAAAATGCAAGACACATCTGCCTAGGCATGTTATACCTTGGGAATTAGCAATCTGAAAATTAACTTGCGTTTCAGTCAACTACTTGCGAAAGAATTTCGTGTTGTCTCGTTTGGAGTGTTGGTTATCGTGTCGGACTAGCATGCGGGCAACCCGAGTTCGAGCCCAGCGGAAGGCAAGTTTTTTTTTTTGTCTAATTTCATCCAACCTTATTTATAAATCTGAGGTTTCTGCAAAACCTTTTGAATTGCATGCCACTTCGTATGTTGGTAATCTGAAAGCATCAAAGATGAAAATTTGATGTTTCGAAGCGACGATGTATTTGTCTATGTGTTGAAAAAACGCAGTTATTTATTAACGAAAAACATGCAGCCACGTGATCATTGAGAACGCTTCCTAGCTGTCAGTGCTAATATGGCAGTAACTACAGTCTGTCAACACACACCAACTTTCACGTTTCCCGTAAAATGATTACCTTTCCACGTTTCAAAATCATGAGTGCTGTCTAAAGCAATACTTTGATACTTGCGTGTGCATGTTCGAATCTAAAGTAATACGAAACTTTTTTCCCAACAAATGACATTCAAACCATTAATAACTGTTTGAAATGTGATACTGATATCATATATGGAACAAAATAAAAATGGAGAATTTCGCTTAATACAACTTATAAATAGGGAGCGGAAGTTGATGAAATGTCATCTTTTTTCTGACATCTCGGACACGATGCCCATTAAATATACACAATATTACACTTCATCTAGAACCCAAAAAAGGTAATTTTAAAGTGCATTTTTTTGCATTTGTTGCCATTTGTCAGGTTTTAGGTCATTTGTCCGGATTTTCGGCATTTACCCGTCATTTTTTTGCAATATTCGGTATATTGTTTCATCATATTTTGTCACTTCTTTAATTTTGGTAATATTCTTGAATCTTTTCACCAAGGTATATATATCTCGCAGGGTTGCAATTTACGAGCATAAGAAATGCTGAACTGGCGACAGTCTTTGTTGTGTCGGGGAAACCACCAGGTGCCCGCCTGGGGCAAACTCAGATTTAAGATCAGAAAAGGAGAGGCTTGAAATACCATAGCTAGACCCCGTTTGCACTGAAAATCCTTGTTGCATATTTTAATTGAATGTGCATGTGCTATCATTTGGTGCCCTTTTTTTTTAAAGCAAGATTGCATTTTGTTTAATTTAATTTTCATTTCAATTTTTAAACTGAAACTAACAAATTTGATGGTCATTTCTTGAATTTTACGTCATTTTTTCCCCATTTTTTAGGATATTCTATAGGTCATATGCCTATATTTTTTAGGTCATCAACTTCCGCTCCTTACTTATAAATATATTAAATTATGTGGATACCTGATGTGAAACGTACGATGCACGATCAGAGAGCCTGAATGTTGCATTGAAAACTGCAGAGAACAATGACTGACTTATGAACAGTGAAAGGTTTTTCCATGCTCCAATGGGATTTTATTTATAACCATAAATAAACAAGGGAGAAGGTCAAAATTTGGTATGATGAACTAAATTGTAATCTAAAAGTTTTAATTGAAGAAACAAAACACGTTCGCGGTTTAAAATAGGGCATTCAATTTCAGGCACATTACACTAACTGAAAGACTATTTTCAAAATTAATAATATTTGGATAACCGGCAAATCCAAACTTGATGTTAACCACGTAATGCACTTGATAATCAAAGAAACATAATTTTTCTTGAGCATGCCCTTTATTTTGTGTCTTGATTGTTGAAATAATACGTTGAAACGAACAGTAGTATGTTTTATAGTGTGTTTAGAATCTCTTGTGTACTGCATGTAAATACTGAAGTCGTTTTAGAATTCTAATCAAATAACAATTATTCAGTGTAATCCTTTAAAAGGAAAGCCTTTGTTTCTTTGCAGCTGTTCATGACAGAAATTCAATTGCAAGACAAGTTACCAAATTAGCAATAGTTCTCTTACATATTTGTGGTATGTGCTTGTCTGCCTTATACCGGATGATGAAGGAAGCAGATATAAAAGATAGACAATTACTGTTCTTGGGTAGCTCGTCCTGCTTTTGTCAGAAAACCTGATCAGCATACTGAACCAAGCCATCACACGAGATACGACTTCAATAATATAATCCCGTTTCTGTGGCCAAATACCTCCAAAAAAAAAGGCAATAAAATTGTCAGTGTGAGGAGACGGAGAAATAATTTCCTTTTATCTTACATTATACTCTGTCTGTATGCCTAGTGTGGTTTGTCTGTCCCAAAGCTGAATACAAACCTCTGTCTGTTGTAACGCGTGGCATGTTTTCTTCCAGTTTACAAATCACGTAAAATACCTTCGTTCACTTCAGTGTGCTGGTTCTGCAGGCTCAAGGTCATGTCGACTGATAACGAGATAGACCACGTGACTCCGGGGCCAACTGTCAGCACCGAAGACAAGCTTCGGTAACTTTTGCGAGGTTCCTTCTAGTCCTTGACAGAGCGCATGCTCCGTAGTTATGTGCAGAAAACCCATGTTTTCTGTGTATAAAGTTTACGTATGTTTGGATTGTGTGCTCAAATGTTGCAGTAAACATAACTCCGTGACACACAAGAACAATTAGAAGCGCTTCAAAGATTAGAAACTTAGCAAGCGTTACTCATAAGACGATTAGATTGTCCGACTAACAGAAGACCAGGTGGTGGGTTGGTAGCGTGTAAGTTTGACACGCAGGAGATACTGGGTTCGATTCCCCTTTGATTGACTCCAATTTTTTTTCTTAACTCGAGCGACTATATATTTGAATTTATTTATTGCGAACATTCTTATTTTATTTGCTGTGCGAATTGTTGAATTTTGTTTTCCAAACGATTACGATAATTTCTTGCGGATAGTATTATATGTATTTCTGGATCATTTTCTCGAAATAAATGTACTTTTCGCCAGGCATAACATTTTGTTGAGTATATTTGTAAAACGATGAGATATGTGGAAAAAACTATCGAAAAAAATAATTTTCACAAATAAAATTTAAAACAGTAAAGTAAAGATTTCCACCCAAAAATAAAGTAAAAATGTATTTAACTTTTACTCAAATAAATTATTAAATAAAATGCAATAATTAGTTGCTCGAGTTATATAAAAAAAACATAGGGCAATAGAACGGGAATCGAACTCAAAGCCTTCTGTACGTGAAACTTATCCGCTACCACGGGGCCACTTAACCACTTGAAAATCATGTAATAGCTTCGCCTCATCAAGGCACTAGGAACTCATCAAAACCTTCAAGCGCTTTTCCTCGATTTTTTCCTTCTTTTTAAGTCCACTTTATGCACAGTAAGAAAACTGGATCTATAGTTTAAAGTGGGATTTTAACCACTTGGAACCACTAAACCGCGTATCAAACGTTTCCTCTGGAATTGTTGGCTAGCGTGCGATATTACCAATACTCGGTTCGGGCATGGATGTGGGTGTTCGTCCCAATGAGAATACAGATAATATAGAGGAAATTGACATGTGTCACAACTGAGAAAAAGGTGAAGAACGAGGATACTATTAATTTTGAAAATACTCTTTCAGTTAGTGTAGTGTGTCTGAAATTGAATGCCCTATTTTTAACCGCGAACGTGTTTTGTTTCTTCCATTAAAACTTTTAGATTACAATTTAGTTCATCATACCAATCTGTGTCCTTCTCCCTTGTTTATTTATAGTTATAAATAAAATCCCATTGGAGCATGGAAAAACCTTTCACTGTTCATAAGTCAGTCATTGTTCTCTGCAGTTTTCAATGCAACATTCAGGCTCTCTGATCGTGCATCGTACGTTTCACATCAGGTATCCACATAATTTAATATATTTATAAGTAAGGAGCGGAAGTTGATGACCTAAAAAATATAGGCATATGACCTATAGAATATCCTAAAAAATGGGGAAAAAATGACGTAAAATTCAAGAAATGACCATCAAATTTGTTAGTTTCAGTTTAAAAATTGAAATGAAAATTAAATTAAACAAAATGCAATCTTGCTTTAAAAAAAAGGGCACCAAATGATAGCACATGCACATTCAATTAAAATATGCAACGAGGATTTTCAGTGCAAACGGGGTCTAGCTATGGTATTTCAAGCCTCTCCTTTTCTGATCTTAAATCTGAGTTTGCCCCAGGCGGGCACCTGGTGGTTTCCCCCGACACAACAAAGACTGTCGCCAGTTCAGCATTTCTTATGCTCGTAAATTGCAACCCTGCGAGATATATATACCTTGGTGAAAAGATTCAAGAATATTACCAAAATTAAAGAAGTGACAAAATATGATGAAACAATATACCGAATATTGCAAAAAATGACGGGTAAATGCCGAAAATCCGGACAAATGACCTAAAACCTGACAAATGGCAACAAATGCAAAAAAATGCACTTTAAAATTACCTTTTTTGGGTTCTAGATGAAGTGTAATATTGTGTATATTTAATGGGCATCGTGTCCGAGATGTCAGAAAAAAGATGACATTTCATCAACTTCCGCTCCCTATTTATAAGTTGTATTAAGCGAAATTCTCCATTTTTATTCTTTCCATATATGATATCAGTATCATATTTCAAACAGTTATTAATGGTTTGAATGCCATTTGTTGGGAAAAAAGTTTCGTATTACTTTAGATTCGAACATGCACACGCAAGTATCAAAGTATTGCTTTAGACAGCACTCATGATTTTGAAACGTGGAAAGGTAATCATTTTACGGGAAACGTGAAAGTTGGTGTGTGTTGACAGACTGTAGTTACTGCCATATTAGCACTGACAACTAGGAAGCGTTCTCAATGATCACGTGGCTGCATGTTTTTCGTTAATAAATAACTGCGTTTTTTCAACACATAGACAAATACATCGTCGCTTCGAAACATCAAATTTTCATCTTTGATGCTTTCAGATTACCAACATACGAAGTGGCATGCAATTCAAAAGGTTTTGCAGAAACCTCAGATTTATAAATAAGGTTGGATGAAATTAGACAAAAAAAAAAACTTGCCTTCCGCTGGGCTCGAACTCGGGTTGCCCGCATGCTAGTCCGACACGATAACCAACACTCCAAACGAGACAACACGAAATTCTTTCGCAAGTAGTTGACTGAAACGCAAGTTAATTTTCAGATTGCTAATTCCCAAGGTATAACATGCCTAGGCAGATGTGTCTTGCATTTTCTGTACATTTGTTATTTCAGTCGCTTTGGTCTCTCCCTACGTTAATCACGGCAATAATGAGGTATATTTTTTTGACAAAGATGATAAACAAACACACAAGAATAATCACCCTCGCAAAAAAAAAGCCAGAACTCGAGTCTGGAACCTTCGACGCGAGGTGTGTTTCTTGTTCTAACTATATCCGTGTGTTTTCGTTAGATATGAAATGAAGTAAATAAATAAGACAAGTGGGTGTAAGGGACTGGAGAATCGCAGCTACGTAACCATTGAGAAGATATCGATCGCCTAGATAGAGAATCTGTATATCCCATTGCGATAGAGAACTTATTAGAAGAATGAAAATACAGATTAAACGAACAAATTTGATGCGTATCCTTTCGTCAAAATGCCTAGAAAACAATATTACATACTTCTTCACTAATAGAAAAGAATAAAAATAAATGTCCTTGGTGGGGATCGAACCTAGACCTCACTGATGAAAGCTCTGTACGCTAACCAACAGCCTATCAATAACACCATGCTTTCTTTTTTCCAGTCAGTCTGTTTCCTTCCTCAGCACCTGAAGACGAAAATGCATGTTAATTTCTCTCATTATTGTTTCATTGTCTATTAATAGAAACCACGTATGTCACAAATAGACGCATTCTTTCTGTGAAAAATCCCATGTTTCGCACATCGTGCTTCTCCATTTACTGTTATTTGGACATTCACTTGGAAGTTAAAACTTAGCTTTGTGTGTTTGTTTTCACGTGCATGTGCGTGAGAAGAATGGTGTGAACGTGTGTTCGATGTTTTTCTGGGCATTATTTTCGTTCAAAGCATTAATATAATTGTAAAATATGGAATTTACTGTAATGCAAGGATTGAAAATATAAACCTAGCCCGTCAGGTTCATTCCCAAACAACATTAAATAATGGAACGTAACGTGGACCGAATATTATTCCATGTCGAGAACACGAGACATTACGATCGACAATCTTCATCTCGTATTTCTCTTTGGCATCACTACTCAATTTACAGAGATGTATACCCGTGACTGGTATACAAGCCGCAAAATTGCAATGCTGTTTGGGTTGTCTAGTCCCAAGGCGCTTGGTGGTCAGACATGGATGGCTTGCTTCACTGCTTCTTCAATAGGGTCGTTACAAGCCAGCTGTGTCCAAGACAGTACCGCTAATATCATAACCTATACAAAGCAGATGAGAATTCAGAAAACGCTGAGTTAAAACATACCTGCAAAAAGTTTTAGGAGGTCGCAATTCTATAACAGCGTCCAAGGCCGAAACTAACCACTACTTTCTCTTGCGAATTGGCGCCGCAACCTTTATCCTTGACAGATAACCAGTTCCCATAGCCTCTGCCAGGCTACAGCACCCGGGAGCGCTGATAACTCCAAAACCCATATTTAAACCTTCGCCCATATTTAGGCCATCTCTTCTACTACTGTCTTCTTGTGTAGATGCGGTTGCAAATTTTCAGAACCGATTTTCGAGCAACACAGCCTTCACTTTCAGATTTCGTTCATTTTGAAGGCAAATTAATGATATTGCAGAGTCTGGAACTCTTAATGCTCACTTTTCCTCTAAAATTCTAGTCTCACAAAGAAAAAAAAAAAGCATACTGTTCTTTAAAAAATGACATCGTAAAGGACAATAGCGCTCACATCAAAAATTCCATGTAGGCTATCTTAGTGCACTATTGTTCTACTCATACAAATAGATACATTCTGAGGTGACAAGTTAGAATCACGTGGAAACTAATTTGTAACTTTCACCTTCATCGGGGTGGCATTTTCCTGCCAAATTCCGTGGACAAAGAAAAGGAAAGAGGTGAGGTGATCTTCAACCCTGGCCACTTATTTGACAGTTTCAGGAGTAGAGCAGCGCTTGAGGCCACATCTGTGTTCGCCAAATGGAGCTTCCAGTTGTCTGACAGAAAATGTTGCAATTGAATGGCGAAATTTATTTTTTTATTTTATTTATTTGAGAAATCCTGAATACAGAGAGAATTCATTTTATATCAGGATATCAACAGCGAGAAAAATAAAAATTAACAAATGAGAAGCACGCACACATATGTAACAAGAATAATACAATAAAAATAATAAAAATTAAACAATAATAATAAAACAATAACAAGGGTATAACAAATATTAATTTCTCTTCAGCTGCTTGATGCACGCATTTCTGAAAGCCTGCTTAGATAGATGGAAGCCTGGAGGATCAATTAGTGTATTGTACCTTGTTTGTAGCCTATAGAGAAATGACCTTTGTTCTAGGGATAGCCTTGAGGCTTTTGTGTAAAAGAAGTTGTTGCATTTGCTGTTGGTACGTGGGATCCGGATGTGAAGATGTGACAAGAGTTCGTTAGTGAAAAGTTGTCCATTCATGATTTTGAAAAGAAATGTTAGATCTGAAACTTGACGGCGAAGGGACGGATCGTGAATTTGAAGAGTGGACAGAATTTCATGTTTGGAAAAGTTTGCAAGGGCTGGGCATCTATGTTTGACTATTCTGATAAAGAAATTTATCACTTTGTTTGTTCTCTTTATATTGCTATCACAGGCCATTGACCAAATACAGGAACCATATTCAAGAATAGGTACTACGCACGATGTAAAGTAGGATTTGAGGGCAGAAACATGTGTGATATCTGTAAATCTGTAAATTAGCCCAAGGGTTTTCACGGCTCTCGAAGTTATGTAATCTATGTGGTGGATGAAAGTGAGTTTGCTGTCGAAAATGACTCCAAGATCTTTGTGCTGTTGTACGAACGGGATGATTTTGTTTCATAATCTATAGGATGGTGCTGTAAAATTGGATTTGAGGGTAAACCTCATAAAAACAGATTTCTCGGGATTTATTTTCAGATTCCAGTCTTGGCACCAGCGTTCAATGTGTGCGAGATTGTCTTGCATGGAACAAGTGTCTTCAACTGAAGCGATGTTTCTAAATAACTTACAGTCATCAGCATACAATAAAATTGAGCATTCTGGAGAAATATATTCATGAATATCGTCCATGAAAAGAGTGAAACACAGGTACCCTAGAGAACTTCCTTGAGGCACACCGGAAACTACAGGGAGCCATGACGAAGAGCAACCAGATATGATAACCTTTTGCTTTCTATTGTGCAAGTAAGATAATAGTAATTTAAGAAGAGGTCCGTGAATGTTGAATCTGTTTGAAAGTTTATGGATGAGTTTTGTATGAGGGAGAGAGTCAAACGCTTTAGAAAAATCTAAGTAAACGACATCCATGTCTTGCTTGGAACTCAGGCAGTTAACCGCGTTGGTGAGCAAACAAGCAAGGTTTGTGTCACATGAAGCATGAGGAAGAAAACCGTGTTGAGTGGGAGAGAGGAACGGAGTAGCATGCGCAAGGATACGATTGGAAATTATTTTTTCGACTAGTAGTGCAAGTGCAGGAAGTAAGGAAATCGCCAATAATTTATTTCCCCCCCCCCAAATATCATACCCCTAGGGATAAAAATTTACCAAGCAGAGAGGGGGGACAAGTATCCATAAGGGAGAATTCCCCCCATCCCCCCTACAAATACCACACTGCTTCCAGGTGATAAAATGCAAAGGAATATGAAGGGACACTCACAAGGAACACTCAGGCCGGGATTCGAACCCAGTTCTGGTGCCTACACAACAATGAGGGTAAAAAGCATGTAAATCTTCGAATTAATTCGATCATGTTTCAGACCGGGACGGGAGGTTTTTTAAAATCCAGACGTTCGGGACGAGAAAAATGGTCATTTTCCGACCAAACCGGAAAAAAATTCGTTACGGGAAATATTAAAAATTTCCTGGCATTCTAAGAATCTCGAAATTCTACACACTGTTCCGCCGCCCCTTGCAATTGTTTTTGTGTTTCTGGAACAAAAACAGCTAATCTTATGAAATTTCAGACACACACTTATGGCGCAAAAAACATCGAGAATAACCACTTTTGAACACTATCGTTTGAAATTTCTCAACCGTGTCGGGTTCCCGAAATGGGAAGTCATTTGCCGAAGTCAGGATCTGGATGACATTCTTTCTTTTCAAAATTCCACATACCGGTAGTAACTACTGCCACTTCAGGGAAGCGATTCAGCCACTTTCGGAAAGCGATTCAGTCACTTTCGGAAAGCAATTCAGTCACTTTAGGGAAGCGATTCAGCCACTTTAGGGAAGCGATTCAGCCACTTTAGGGAAGCGATTCAGCCACTTTAGGGAAACGATTCAGCCACTTTAGGGAAGCGATTCAGCCACTTTAGGGAAGCGATTCAGCCACTTCAGGGAAGCGATTCAGCCACTTCAGGGAAGCGATTCAGCCACTTCAGGGATGCGATTCAGTCACTTTCGGAAAGCGATTCAGTCACTTTCGGAAAGCGATTCAGTCACTTTCGGAAAGCGATTCAGACACTTTCGAAAAGCGATTCAGACACTTTCGGAAAGCGATTGAGCCATTTTAGGGAACCAATTCAATCATTTTAGGGAAGGAATTCAGCTACTTTAGAGAAACGATTTCTCAAAGACTACTTCTTATCGTGTTTTTAGCTCTGTTACTCCTCCACTGTTCTCCCTAAGCCAGACACTGTTTGCTCAGACGAAAAGAGAAGAACAAGAAACTCAACACCTGTAACAGGCAATACCTGTCTGCGAAAGGCCTGTCCAAACTTGCTAGAAACTCCAAAACTACCAGAACCCCAATCTTCCCCAACTGTTACTGTTGGGGATGCGAACTGGAAACTTCAGCAATTGCTTGGGTGGCGTTTGAATGAAGCAACAGGGACAGGCGGGTCTCCAGCGGTCTCATGGACGAAGGGGGAGGGAGGGGGGAGGGTGTATGCCCTCAATGCACGAGAAGAACAAAAGGTGCTTCCACCGTGTGGAATTGACTTTACCAACTGGGAACAAAGTTTCTTTTTAACTTTAGGAAAGAAACGCTATTTGGACACATGAAGGTGCTACAGAGACTGCAGTGAGGTGTCGTCGCATAGCAAGATCCTCTTTAGTGTGTCTTAAAACTCGTGTCCTTTTTTCGTATTTCGTTCACGCTTAGTCCAGAGAGGCAATGTGCGATTGCAACTTTTAGCTTTGAAGGAAGGGGGGTGCCATCAATTTCTGGATTCCGGTATAGTTGAAAACTGAAACTCCTTTTTGGAAACATATACCCCCTCTATTAGGCATTATTAACAAGAACTAGAATATTGAAATATATAATTACAGTGGAACCTCGATTTTACGTTATCGCATTGTCCACTTTACCGCAATATACATTAAATCCTCATGGTTTCAACAGGACAAAATGGTGTATAGTTTGCATTGTAATATTTTGAGTTTTTTCACCTTGATCCCGTGAAAACATAAAATCGATGTTTCACTTTGCATACATGAATCGATACACACTCAAAATCCCTTTTGAACATTCACTTTCCACTCTTTTGGTACTACTGAAATTTCCTTTTTCAACTCATGCTTATTATAGCATTGTGCCAAAGTTATAAGTTCGCTTCATGATCAGAGGTAATCGGGACTGGACCTACAGTGTAAAGTGAGGCCCTAACAAGTGTGCAATTTGCACCTTTCGGAATCGTACATGTAATCTTTTGATTAGGGGGCATTGCGTTAGCACTAGGCCAACAGCCTTCTTTATAGAACCAATATTTAACTTAAATTAACATTTGGTGGGTCTCTATTCATGAACATCCGAAAGGAGAAACGTCGCCTTCATTTCCAAGGGTTTAATGTGAAAGAAACGAACAAGGAGCCTAAAAGTTAGAATAAATATTATTTGATTCGTCCCAAGTTCGACTTTTCTGACAACTACATGTTGTCGAATGATTTTAATCCCACTTTAGACTGTAGGTCCAGACCAAATTCAGCTTCTCTGCATCTCTCTCTATATATAAAAATGGATGTGTGTGTGTATATGTGTATATTTGTTCAGCAATAACTCTCGAACACCTGAAGAGATTTCAACCAAACTTGGTAGGCGTATCACTTGCAACCTGGAAAGAAATACTGTGGGGGTAAGACACCCCTGGCACCCCTAGGGGTGGGGGTGGTAAGGGGTGACATGTAAAAATAATCGAGAACCACCGATATTAAATTCCGCACAAACAGACATCCGTGACTCTATGCAATCCGCACAACGAAGGTGTTTCTCGGGTTGTCTAACACTCAAGCTGATATGACAGTTTAGTTAGAAATCCATAGTTTTCGGAGTCGCCCCCAATGCCGTTCAATTCCAAGTTCATCACCTATCGGCATGAGGGGCGAGAGTGGGTGAAAATAAATGCACGAATGACCTAGATTAGTGTCGAATCCATAGTTTTCGGAGTTGCTAAGCTAATTGGTGACATTCACGATCACATTTAAAATTAGTTACATTTTACACTATAGTTAGAATTCATTATTTTCCTGTCTAATACAAGATTGGGATAAATAAATAAATACCCGGGCAACGCCGGGTATTCAGCTAGTAAAATTATGATATTATTTAAACTTAGTAAAGAAAGGCACGTTCCAGTGTTAATATTTGTGTCGCCAAGAGGAGGCTTGGTGGGGGGGGGGGCTACAGACCAGGCCTCAGCTTGCAAAGAAAGAACATTCCACTGAAGGAAAAAAATGTTTTGGAAAGGGACAGCAAATGTGGAAAAATAAATTTGCAATGTGGTAAAAACAATTTTACAAAATAAGTGGCTGTCACATAACTTGTTCTAAAACGTATAACTGAAATTGTGCATAAGGGGGGGGGGGGGCTGGCTCATGATGATGTAAACCAGGAGCGGCCACGTGTAAAAGTCTTGTGACAAATGATGACGTTGTGTGCTCGACTCATGGCTGATTGATTGTTTTGTTTTTTTTTACTTCGCTTTTCTGCCACTTTTGGCTAAGATAAGGGTGAGTGGTTATGAATGAAATTGAAGACTGCACTCACAAACACCCAGGCCCAGGATTAGAACCCGTGATCCCCGGCGTCGTAGAGCGATGTGCTAACCACTCCGCAGTCAACACCCCTCGTTAACACGAATCCCAAAGGACCGAAAAATCAAGAGTTCGTTTTAAAAAAAATCGTGCTAACCGGGGACTCAAATGTTATTGTTGCAATACAGTTCTTTCTACACATTAACCATTTACAATACGTATTATGCATTTCAGTATTGTAGATAATGTAGATTTGGCAATTCCATACTGTTCAGCAATTGTCGTTTTGTTCAATGCACCGCAGTCTACTTCCTCTAGGATTCTCAGTTTTGTTTTCAGATCTATACCTGTCTGCTTCCTCTTGGCCATGACTCCCATCTTACTGCTGGCAACTTGATGTTACTCGTACTGGCTATGTTTTATAGAATAGAAAAACACATTTTAACATATTGTTGATCTGAATCTGTTGGTTACAATACTGTATACGTGGATTTTTGACAAGATGATGGAGATTGTCGAGCGATTTCTTACATACCTAGCAGAGAAACGACAGAGGAACAACAGAAAAAAATATGAAAAACTGAAAGTTCGTGTTAAATGAGATCTAATGACACAACGGACTATAAAACAGTTCGTAATTCATGGTAACCGAAATTCACGTTAAAAGATAAAACTTTCTATAAGATATAATACATCCCTGCCGTGACAAACATTTTGTTCATGTTAACCGAGTGTTCGTCTTAAGCGAGTTTGTGTTAACAAGGGTTTACTGTATATCACTCAAGGTTGCGGGTTCAAGACCCGTCCTGGATATTGGTAGTGACCCTTTGTGCGTGTTCCCCCGTCTTTAGATTATTGTCGCAGTTAGCCAGAAATGGAAGAAAGGGGACGTGAAAAGGAAAAAAATACATGAAACCATTTATATCTGTAGATGTCATAGCCTGGGATGAACCAATTGGCGTGCGGTTCTGTGCAGTTGGTTCGTACGTAAGCTGTGTGAAAAAGTTCCCTAGAAGGAAGTATTGAAGACATCAGCAAACATACCTGCAATGAACTGTAGCGCCCCGGCTATCCTCGCGGTGCCTGTATGGATGACGTAGGTGATGCAGCACGCGGCAATCGCTGTCACGGCCACCAATAAGCTCAAAGCGCTCCCGATGCCCACCATTATGGTGCACGCCTGCCACCACACGCTCGGGATGTCCCAGAACCTGCAAGGAACCAAATAAGAATGGTTACATTTAATTACTCCACAATCACCATTTTAACAGCATTAATAACATTACAGAAAACGATATTTTGCATCAAATTAAGCATCAAATGAGGAGAAATGCCCACAAACAGAAGAGCATACTCTAGAGAGAAGAGTATATGCTCGAAAAGGTTATAAACAGGTACGAGAAGAAGAGGAACGGGGGCTGGGAAAAAGAGCAGGTACCCAGAAGGTAGGAAATAGAGCCTGGGAAAGGAGAAGAGGCACCATAAGGGAAGAAATAGGGTTTGGGAAAGGAGAAGAGGCACCATGAGGCAAGAAATAGGGGCTAGGAAAGGAGAAGATGCACCATAAGGCAAGGAATAGGGGCTGGGAAATGAGAAGAGGCACCATAAGGCAAGAAATAGGGACTGGGAAATGAGAAGAGGCACCATAAGGCAAGGAATAGGGGCTGGGAAATGAGAAGAGGCACCATAAGGCAAGGAATAGAGTTTGGGAAAGGAGAAGAGGCACCATGAGGCAAGAAATAGGGGCTAGGAAAGGAGAAGATGCACCATAAGGCAAGGAATAGGGGCTGGGAAATGAGAAGAGACACCATAAGGCAAGGAATAGGGACTGGGAAATGAGAAGAGGCACCATAAGGCAAGGAATAGGGGCTGGAAAATGAGAGGAGGCACCATAAGGCAAGGAATAGAGTTTGGGAAAGGAGAAGAGGCACCATGAGGCAAGAAATAGGGGCTAGGAAAGGAGAAGATGCACCATAAGGCAAGGAATAGGGGCTGGGAAATGAGAAGAGGCACCATAAGGCAAGGAATAGGGGCTGGGAAATGAGAAGAGGCACCATAAGACAAGGGATAGAGGCTTGAAAATTAGAAGAGGCACCGGAAAGCAAGGAATGAGGGATGGGAAAGGGGAAGAGGATCCAGAAAGCAAGGAATAGAAGCTGGGAAAGGAGAAGAGGCACCATAAGGCAAGGAATAGGGGCTGGGAAATGAGAAGAGGCACCAGAAGGCAATAAATGAGGGATGGGAAAGGAGAAGAGGCACCAGGAGGCAAGGAGTAGAAGCTGGGAAAGGAGAAGAGGCACCAGGAGGCAGGGAATAGGGGCTGGGAAATGAGAAGAGGCACCATAAGACAAGTGATAGGGGCTGGGAAATTAGAAGAGGCCCCAGAAGGCAAGGAATGAGGAGGGATGGGAAATATGAACCGGGACTGGGGACGAGCAATATGTTCTAAAATGTAGGGAGTTACATACAATAAAATTACAACCCTTCTTTAATCGCGGCTGTACAAGACAGCATGAAGTTGTTGGCCACATCAGTGTTGCCATACATTTGTAAGTATGCGCCACCTATTGCAAGGTGCTATAACCACAACTGAAACTGTAAGCATTTGTGAATGTTCAAGTGTAAGTACCTCTTAATGACAGCAACGCTGGGGCTCCAGTCGCCTCTTATCTACCCCCTCGGCCATCAACCCCATCCTACCTACCCTTCTCCAAGCTTTCAATGCAGCAGAACTTTTAGAAGCAATTATACGCTGCTTCAAGACCCGTTAAGCATCATTATCAGTCGGTGGAAGGTCCCTAACGGCTGAGACCACAAGCAAACTCGCCGGGTTTTCAGTTACCGCTCAGTTTATGCAACATCATACCTAGGTTGCCAACTCAGGACCAAAAAAGTTACTACACTTGGTGATAAAGGGGATCGATCTTTTTTTATATTAGAATAGACAACGACAGATGGTAGTGCGAACTAAAATGATACTATAACGCAAAATCTTTAATTATAGAAAGAAATCCATCTGTCTTGACCAATATCAAAACGAACTCAATATTTGCTTCAATATCTTTTCAACTTCCGTGTCAATAAATTGTCAATATGGTTTGTATGTGTAAAATTATGACCTAATCCCATTATAGATGTGCACAACTTAGTTACTAACTAGAATATACGTTCAATTCGCAGAGATGAACTGACTAACCAGTGCGTACTTAGAGATCGGTTAGTTCATTGAACTCTCCAGCCTAACTATTGCCTATATTTTGTGGGAGCAGGAAAAGGCTTATTATCCATTTGCCTTGACTCATCTCACCCAACAGGTAAGTAGGTGCCGGAACTTGCCCCGAGTTGATACTTTCCTGGATATGAAGCCTTGCTCGAAAAGGTTTATTATCCATTCGCAGAGATGAACTGAATTATTATATGCCTTATATTCCCTAATATCTCCGAAGATGCTTTTTTTTTTGTATTTTTCGTTGCCCCGTTCCCGGGTTCGATACCCGTGGAGGCGCATAGTGGTTCGGATCCAGGGGCGTATGTTGGGTTCAAAACCTGGGCTATCTCACACAAATGGAGAAAAATGTGGTGGGGAGAAGAGGTGGGCTCTTACTCGTTTCTTGGGGATTTTGAAACAATGATAAATACTCGTACTTCCATTTTCGACCATAAAATTACCTGTTTCCCAAGCATTTACTCAACTATTGGAATATACTCTCTCTTCCTATTCTATCTGGCAAGAAACTATTGTAACTGGACGCAGGGGAGATGCGCATTTTTAGATGATTCTCCCTCTTTCCCTTACCTGTAATATTTTGGTTCAAAAATTCCCCGTTCCTGAGAAAATTCTATGCTGGGAATAACACTGGTATCAAAGAAAGACGAAGTCTAACCCTTGGTCTAAATAGAACTTGCTGTTCTTGGCGACTTCTCGATGAAGCCTGGACAGGTTGCCAACTCCTAGCAAATCATGTTTCCAACTCCGAAAACAACAACGCCTTCTTATTGAAATGAACATATCATGCACATTTTCTTATCGATTTTTCTTGCATTAGCTTTTCTGTGCATAAAGAGGACTCAAAACAACAATTCAATCAATCGTTTCCTTGTTAAATTTTTATTGTCTTTTTCCACTATTCTGTCAGTATTTCTTATCATTTGTCCCTATTTTATGTTCAGTTCTTTTTAACTTTTCTTTCCTTTAATTGATTCAACAATGTTCACCATCTTTATCGTCTCCTTCTTGTTCATAAACATTACTTTATTTCCCAAGTCGCCGACCTTCGTGGAGGAATGGTTAGTAAAGGAAATTTTGGCCTGGACATTGATGTTCTTCATGAGTATTTCTTCATCAAGTCATCACTCATTTAAGATAAGAGATTATTGTATTAAATAAATACATACTTAGGTATTTTTAAAATAAGACTATTATTTTTCGTCACTAAAACCGTAAGTGTATAACATGGTCATATATTATTGGAGGAAGGTGGAAAGTATAGGGCGCCCGGGTGTAAGTTTTTATCTTCAGCCGGCCCTGAATTTCCGTTACTTTTTTTTAGTCACCCTGTATTTGTCTTTATTTTTTTAGACGACCTTCGTTCAGTGTTTCCGGTACGGTACAGAGAACTGACGTAACACAAAATACTTCTGCTGTTGATTTTTAACGATTAAGTCTAAATTGGGCCTCGACCCCCGGATATCTTGGTATCTAACTCGACCATGAAACGCATCTCAACAATGAGACCTTCACCGCAACACAGCAGCACCGTGAAATTCCTCGGGCGCTTGGTAGGGACAGATGCCAAAACACCCAAAGGGATGTGGAGATTTACGATGGCAGTTGGCACCACTGCGTCATGTAAAATCGAACCGGTAGGTCAGTCCCTCTCCGCTAGCTTCATTCGTGAGGCGTCCTCCGTCTGCCTCACGACATCTTTCATCCAGCTTCAACATTTGGAGGGAGGCGACGGGGACTTTAACTGCATCACTTTTTCATCTTGTTTTTTAAAATCTTTATCTCCGGTTAAAATACTCTTGCTATGAACGTTTCTCTTCTCATCTTTCTCAAAAGGTTATTACCTACTAGACGCACTTTCGTTTTCGGAATGAATTTAAAATTATGAAAAGGTGAGTAGATCTGGAATTATGGAAACGAGAGTTGCAACTTCTACTGAAAGGGGAATGAATGTGGAATTAAGAAAAGGAAAATACATCTGAATTTACAAAAATATAGCACATGTGAACCTACGAGAAAGGACGTTTTTGAAACCACGGAAAAAGGGATAATGGTCTTCCTGAAACCACGGAAAAAGGGACAACGTTCTTCCTGAAACCACGGAAAAAGGGACAACGTTCTTCCCGAAACCACGGAAAGGAGCGAACGTTCTTCCCGAAACCACGGAAAAGGGGGAATCATTCAGGAAACCACTGAAAAGGGGGAAACATTCCGGAAACCACTGAAAAGGGGGAAACATTCCGGAAACCACTGAAAAGGGGGAAACATTCCGGAAACCACTGAAAAGGGGGAAACATTCCGGAAACCACTGAAAGGGGGGGAAACATTCCGGAAACCACTGAAAGGGGGGAAAACATTCCGGAAACCACTGAAAGGGGGGGAAACATTCCGGAAACCACTGAAAGGGGGGGAAACATTCCGGAAACCACTGAAAAGGGGGAAACATTCTGGAAACCAGTGAAAAGGGGGAAACATTCAGGAAACCATGAAAAATGGGGAAACGTTCCGGAAACCATGGAAAAGGGGAAACGTTCCGAAAAACATGGAAAAGTGGGAAACATCCGGAAACCATGGAAAAGGGGAAAACTTTCTGGAAACCACTGAAAAGGGGAAAATATTCTGGAAACCACTGAAAAGGGGAAAACATTCTGGAAACCACTGAAAAGGCGGGAAACGTTCCGGAAACCACGGAAACTTTCCGGAAACCACGGAAACTTTCCGGAAACCACGGAAACGTTTCAGAAACCACGATAAGAGAGGGAAAGTTTAAGAAACCTCGAAATAAGGAAATTTTCTTGAAACCACGACACTTTTAACACAAATGAAACAAGGGAAACGTATCTGAAAGTTCAAGAAGTGTGATATATCAAAGTACAACTGAAACTGCATAATAAAGAATGCATCTGAAACTTCAGAAAGAATATGCGTATAAAAATTCAGTGTCAAAAGAAAACAGGGAAAGGTGCCCAAAAACAAAACATCCACGATTAATGAAAGTCCGAGACTGCAAAGAATAAAACCGAATTTAGGATAACAACAGATCAGCAACTAAAAGTGAAACAAAGCGTGCAAGCATGAAGTCAGAAACACGAGTAAAACAAGCTCTCAATTAGTGTTGCCCACGAGACGAGACTTTGGCCTGTCTCGTATCGTGGAAAGGCTGTCTCGTCTCGAAAATATTCGTTTGTCTTATGGCACATGGTCAATCTCGTCTCGTCTCGAATTTTTAAAAGCCTGTCCCGTCTCGTCCCGTGGGCAACACTACTCTCAATATCTACCTGCACAATGACCAAGAAGTCCACCACATGAAATATTGAGAACGACCGCAGAACCGGAATACACTCGAGTCTGAAAAAGGACGTTCTTCGAGTAGACAGAATTTACGTTCTCGAGGGCAAAGCTGAAGGCCATACCGCCGTGAAGTGTTACGTCGCCACCACAAAAGCAACTGGCGAGGAGTTCCGCAGACATGACGACCAACTTGTCCACGTCATTTCCAACTCTGAAAGCCCTGCTTATGAATAGAGTCCCCTAGTCCAGATGCGGTCAGAACAGTCTGCTCGATTGCACGGAATGGTGGAGTGTAAATCTAATTAACTTGCTCTCTCAATAGAGCTGCCCTGCAGACTTCAAGTTAGCACGAATCTGTAGGGTGAACTTCCACACGCACCTCGTGATTTGTATGAAGAGATTTGTGAAATATTGATGCTTACATTAGCTTCTTAAATCAGCTCTTGATAAGCAAGAACTTTGGAGTATCTCCCTTCGTCTTATTTAATAATCGGTAAAACTATCAAAGCCGGGAATTCTCTGTAACTCGTTTATTCTGTAATTGTTTACATTCGTGCTTACTTATTCTGCATTGGGAAAGATTATTTAACAAGGGATTTCGCTTTTTTTAAACGAAATTAGTATCTATTGTCGACATATCGAGTAATTATTGTTCGTTCTTTTCTCGCTTCCTGAACACGCAAAATGGCGGGCAAATCTTGACTAGCGTTGTGTTTCAAACGGCAAAGCAGTGTTTCAACCTTCCTAACAGAAAAATTCCCCGAAAACCATTCCCGCATAGCCCCAAAAACCATTCACGCATAGCACCAAAAACCATTCTGGGTCGTATAACCATCCACGAATAGCCCCCAAAACCATTCACGATAGCCCCACGCACCATCACGGTTAGGTTGCTTGAGGTTGGGCAATATAGTGAAAAAACAGTGTGTTTGGAAACACTTACCAGGGATTAAGTCATCAGATGCTCGCAACATCCGGTTCAAGTACATTGATGGAAATGCAAGCAACAGTTTTCGTGCATCGGACGGACATTATTATAGAAAAAAACATGAATTAGCGGGCAAATACATTGAAAAATGCGAGAAAACACTTCTACGAACTTCAGAAAATTACACACTTACACAATTCCGTAAGTACTTTCTCCTGTAAATTTTAAGAAATCGGATTCCCGGCTTTGATAGTTTTACCTAATAATCTACTAATAAACCAAGTTTATGCATTTGCATCTTCGGGTCTTGCAAATAGAGAAACGCTGTTTATTTATGTGGACGGACGAATGTTATGTTACATTTCCAATCTAAATCCTTTTCCAAAATATTTCTCTCTAATAACAGACATAACGATTATTTCCAGGGTTCGAAATGGAAATCTACACGAAACGAAACACTTCATAAACAAGACGTTGTCTGTGTCTTTTTTTGTCTCTGACTACTACAGCGACGAAATTAACGACTAGTAAAATAACGCACTACACAATTACTTAAAATTTTTAAATAAACATCAAATAATATAAAATACATTGGGCACGAGTCTTCTGGAATATTCTTCCCTCTTAAAAATTTTAAAAGACTGGGAATAGTGAATGGTAGTCAACGGTGACGGCGATTAAGGGGGGGGGAGGGCGAGTGGGCAGTTGTCCCTTCACTTTTTGTCACTACTGCTCCCGCATTACACTAAACTGTATCTACCAAGGACCTAATCGCCGCCACTGCTAGTCAATAAAATAAAAGTGAAAATAGAACCACAAGGCATAATGATGAAGGCAACATGGATGCCACCGTACTCTGTTAAGTCCCCCCCCCCCGTAGCAACAACCCATATCCGAAAAGCTCATATGAATGCTAAAATATGAACGAGTACTATTAAACACTGTTAAAAATTTAGTTCACAATGAAAAGCAGCATGCAGTATATATATATCAGGAGCGTATATTCTGGGCTAGCTAGGCTATTTGCGAAGCCTGAAGTCTAGAGAATAAAATACAGGAGAAAAATCAATGACAAATTGTAAATAATATTATTCATATCAGTGAGATGATGATGCTGATTCTGGAGTTGGCAATCTGATTTCTTATGAATTGGTAACCTGATTTCCTATGAGTTGGTAACCTGATTTCCTATGAGTTGGCAACCTGATTTCCTATGAGTTGGCAACCTGATTTCCTATGAGTTGGCAAACTGATTTCCTATGAGTTGGCAAACTGATTTCCTATGAGTTGGCAAACTGATTTTCTATGAGTTGGCAAACTGATTTTCTATGAGTTGGCAAACTGATTTCCTATGAGTTGGCAAACTGATTTCCTATGAGTTGGCAACCTGATTTCCTATGAGTTGGCAACCTGATTTCCTATGAGTTGGCAACCTGATTTCCTATGAGTTGGCAACCTGATTTTTTATGAGTTGGTAAATTTATTTCTATTCATAGCTTAGGACCACGTGACATAGTGAGATAGCCCAGATCTTGGACTCAGTATACGCCACTGATATATATATATATATAAATATATATATATATATATATATATATATATATATACGTATATATATATATATATATACGTATATATATATATACATACGTATATATATACATATATATACATACGTATATATATACATATATATATATATATATATATATATATATATATATATATATATATATATATATATATATTGAATTGTTTTATTTTACTTTGCTTTTTTGCAAGTTTTTCTCTAATCGCGAACATGAAGATGAAATGGATGATAGGATAATCACAAACACGAAGGGACGACACAAGGCAGAGACAACAATTTTCAACGCAAGCCAGCATATCCGTTTTGGGAACAGTAAACAAAAAAAATACAAAGTAAATTTGCCACGTGACGGCCTTGCTCATACAATGCCACAGCCCCCCCCCCCCAAATGACGCAACTTCTCTGTACAAATTCCCTCAGCGGCTCCCATTACGCCACAGACAAAGAGGGGATGCAGTTCCTCAACCCTTCGGTTCCCAACGTGCTATCAGATTTAATATCAGCCACGAAATTTCTGGCGGCAAAGTTACCACTAACGACCCTCCCCCTCCGGCTCCTTGCATAGAGAGCCCGATTTTTCCTCCAAAAACTGCAGGCGATCCAATTATGCAAATCCAGGGCCGGGTAGTGAGTTTTTTGTCAGCTCCATCTCTCCGCCATGTGCTGGAAGCAATCACCCAGTTGCTCCCCTCAAGTATCATGAGGGCTCTCCTTGCATGTTCAGTTAATATTACTCTAATGCGATTTAATAAAGATATGGCTTTGTATATGACGATGCGAAGATGATGATATTCAGGTTTCTGATATTGCAATTGGAGGGGACAGTGATTTCTTTATTACGATTTTGTTGATGTAGAAAGAAATGATACGTTGCCACTGTTTCTGTTCGTGGTAATGCAATCCTGTTGTTTTTTTTGTTGGTAATGAAGTCAAGTTGCTCTTGTTTTGTTCTATAATGTATTCGTATTATTTTTGCAGTTTATCATACGGTTCTGTTTTTCATGATGTTTCTCCTACGCTGCTGTTGTTGATGGTGTTTATGCCTCACAGCTGATGTTCATGGTGTTTATGCCACGCCGCTAATGTTCATGGTGTTTATGCCACGCCGCTAATGTTCATGGTGTTTATGCCACGCCGCTAATGTTCATGGTGTTTATGTCACGCCGCTAATGTTCATGGTGTTTATGCCACGCCGCTAATGTTCATGGTGTTTATGTCACGCCGCTAATGATTATGGTGATTATGCCACGTTTCTGCTGTTTGTGGTGTTTATGCCACGTTGCTGCTGTTTGTGCACGTTGCTGGCTGTTTGTGCACGTTGCTGTTCTTTATGCCACGTTGCTGCTGTTTGTGGTGTTTCTGCCACATTGCTGCTATTTGTGTTGTTTCTGCCACATTTCTGCTGTTTGTTTTGTCTCTGCCACATTGCTGCTGTTTGTGTTGTCTCTGCCACATTGCTGCTGTTTGTGTTGTGTTGTCTCTGCCACATTGCTTCTGTTTGTGTTGTTTCTGCCACATTGCTGTTGTTTGTGTTGTTTCTGCCACATTGCTGCTGTTTGTGTTGATTCTGCCACATTGCTGCTGTCTGTGTTGATTCTGCCACATTGCTGCTGTTTATGTTGTTTCTGCCACATTGCTGCTATTGATGATGTTTATTCTTCGCTGCTGCTGATGATGATATTGAGGCGAAATCACAGGTAAAACTGCGCTAGCAAAAATCAAGCAAAACCACACAGGTAGAACAGCAGAGGATAAAAATCAGGCGAAGCCACACAGGTAAAACAGCAGAGGAGAAAAATCAGGCGAAACCACACAGGTAAAACAGCAGAGGAGAAAAATCAGGCGAAACCACACAGGTAAAACAGCAGTGGAGAAAAATCAGGCGAAACCACACAGATAAAACAGCAGTGGAGAAAAATCAGGCGTAACCACACCGGTAAAACAGCAGTGGAGAAAAATCAGGCGTAACCACACCGAAAAAACAGTGGAGAAAAATCAGGCGAAACCACACCGGTAAAACAGCAGTGGAGAAAAATCAGGCGAAACCACACAGGTAACGAGCGGAGGAAAAAACCGGCGAAACCACACAGGTAACGAGCGGAGGAGAAAAACCGGCGAAACCACACAGGTGAAACAGCAGTGGAGAAAAATCAGGCGTAACCACACCGGTAAAACAGCAGTGGAGAAAAATCAGGCGAAACCACACAGGTAACGAGCGGAGGAGAAAAACCGGCGAAACCACACAGGTGTAACAGCGGAATGGAAATATTAGACAAACCCACACAGGTAAAAACAACGGAGGAAAAAAAATCAGGCGAAACCACACAGGTAAAACAGTGGAGTAGAAAAATCAGGCGAAACCACACAGGTAAAACAGCAGTGTAGAAAAATCTGGCGAAACCACACAGGTAACGAGCGGAGGAAAAAACCGGCGAAACCACACAGGTAACGAGCGGAGGAGAAAAACCGGCGAAACCACACAGGTGAAACAGCGGAGAAGAAAAAATCAGGCGAAATCACACAGGTAAAACAGCAGAATGGAGATATTAGACGAAATCACACAGGTAAAACAGCGGAAATCAGGCGAAACCACCCAGATAAAACAGCGGAATAGAATATCAGGCGAAATCACACAGGTAAAACAGCGGAATGGAAATGTCAGGTGAAATCACACAGGTAAAACAGCGGAATGGAAATATCAGACGAAACCACACAGATAAGACGGCGGAAGCGATGAATCAGGTAAATCGATGGCTGGCTCGATAGCTCAGTTGGTATATCAAGACACCTGGGTTCGATTGATTGATTGATTGATTGCCTTTATCGCTTAAATTTTCCCTGTTTAGCTCCTCTGTGCACAAAGTGAACTTAACTTTGAACTTTTCGTGCTCATTGGGTCTTTGCTGGTACTTTTACAGCCGCAAAATGGCATTTCGATCACGAAGCTATTGCAAAATTAACTAGACATCCTTGCCCCCAGCACTTTCACCAACATCTCAGCTGAAAAAACAGGTCCCGCTACGGGAGGCGGTAGCTTGGAACAACCAATTACTTTTTGATCGTTCTCGCCGCTAAGAAGTTGCCGCTGGACCAAAAGTGTGTTCCTCGCAGACCATTCCTGTCACATCCTAATGAGTAGAGACCGGGCAAGGACGAAGTTAAAGTAAACGAAAGTAAGAAATACAGGGTGTGCAAAAATTATTGGTCCATTTTGTAAGGCCATATTTTCACCAAATACATGATATTACCATTTGAAAGAGGAATATTTGCCAATTTTACACAGCTCTAAATTTGAAGTTGTTTGAAGTCCAATTTATGCACAGAAAGGATAATCGGGACTGGACCTAGAGTTTAAACTGGGATCCGAACCATTGTGCCATGTGCCTTCATCGGGTGTCGAACTCGGGACCCACAGAAACCTTAAATGAATTCGATGTGCACCCCACTGGACTCAGTGTGCGATTTCTACCTGCAGTGTTTCACTAAAGACAATGTTTACGTTCCTTCACTTCCACAGACACTGTCAGAATTGCGAAAGTGAATCGACGTCGTCCTCGGAAAAGTCCCATAAGACTTGCTTCAGAATGTTTGGCTAGAATGCAAGTAGAGGAGAAGGTCTAGATATGGGCGAAGGTTTAAAGGGTGCTGCAGCCTGGCAGAGGCTATTGGAACTGGTTATCTGTCAAGGACAAAGGTTGCGGCGACAATTCGCAAGATAAAGTGGTGGTTAGTTTCGGCCTTGGACGCTGTTATAGAATTGAGACCTCCGAAAACTTTTTGCAGGTATGTTTTACTCAGTGTTTTCTGAATTCTCGTCTGCTTTGTATAGGTTATGATATTAGCGGTACATAAAACAAATGTGGGCTTTTATAATGCCATGATTTGTTTGTGAAATATGTATCACAGAGAGCGAAAATAAATTGAAGAAGAAAATAGCGTGATGGTCTAAATATGGGCTATGAAATGAGTTCTAATGTTGAGATCACATTTTCAACAAATATTTGGATGTTTTTCTTAATTTCGATTTTTCCTATTCCGCGTGATTTTCAAAACAACAGGTTATTCATAAATATGAATTTTATAATGTTTTAGCGATAAATGACTGTTTTTTGAAAATTTTAATTGCTTTTTGTGATATTGCCCCTAGTAGCCCATATTTAGACAACACTTTTGAAATACATCATTTTACCATTTTTTGGAAATTGCTTTTTTTTAAAAAAAAATAATTGAGACCTATACTTTAGCATGCTATTACATTTAAGTAGGCCTATATATTTCATAGATATGCATTTTAAAGGCAGGTGGTTGATATATTCATCTTTTTCCTCCGAAAATGACAACATAAAAAATGGGCCCATATTTAGACCCTTTCCTCTACCGTTTCGACATCTGCCGTGCACATATTAAGGTTTGTCACCCCTTACACCCCTCGACAATTGTTGCAAGTTACCCTGCAGTCATGAATTTTCTCTCCTTTCTTTATACAGGGGCGGAACCAAGACTCGCAAAACATAGGAAAATAAAATTTTGTTAAGTTTCCATATTTATTTATTTATTTATTTTATATTTATTTTCTAATGCGTGTCCATCAAGAGTAGGAGAAACGTATTGCAAACCAATGTATTGCGACGTTTGGTCCACCCTGTATATACAGAAAAACTTCTCGGAACTGGTAAGAAGCTATTAGGACATTTTATTTTAGCAATTTCTACATAGCTTCTAAGCTATTCGCATTATCCCCCAAAATGTTCACCTTTTGTTTGCCCTTTCATCAGTCCTTTGGAAAAGCTAAAACAACTATTCATACCCTGGTACGTCGTTATTTCCCCAGTTTTAAGTAATTTTATGCGCTTTGAGGCACAACAATGGTACAGTACCCTTAAACGAACCTCTGCATTGAAAGCCTACAAATTTGTTTTCGGGAGCAAAAGAAAGAATTTAGAACAAAATCCGGGCTCAACTAACGAGGCAGGCGGAAAGGGGTTGGGGGAGGGAGGGAGAGGAAAATTAGGGCATCGATCCAAACATGATTGATTCAAACCCGGTGTTGATGGCCAAGACAACAGGAGGAATTAGCGGTAGACAAGGGTTCCAGCAAGCAGCACTGGAAAGTGTCATGAATTTTGAGCATCGAGAAACGGAGATGAATGTGTTTGTCCCATTTTCCTCCCCATTGTGTCTCATCCCCCGTTCCCCACTCCTTCTATTCCGTAGGGATCAATTTTTGTCTGGTTTCGGTGAACGAGCTCTGGCAGTGAGATATTGCTGTGGACTGTAGGGGTTGCTGGTTCGTATCCCCGCCACGCTAAAGTTACCTTGTAATGGTATCGCACGTATGATTTGCTTAATTTTACATCGCTTTTTGTGCTACTTTTGGCTAATTTGCGATGATGGGGATGAATGATGATATGATGAATGGACAAACATCCATGCTCAGGACCCCTGGCGTCGTAGCGCGATGTGCCAACCACACCACCACGGAGGTGATTAGCACGTCAGAATGGATACGACAACAAAATGCAGGAAGAATTGAGAGAGAGTCAAATATGTAACCCACGAGAAAGTGGGAGAGAGAGAGAGAGAGAAAGGGGAAATAGACGACAGAATAAAATAAAAGTGGGTAAAGAAAAAGTTAAGGAGAGATAGAAAGGGAAAAAGATGACAGAATGGAAAGAAAAGTGAATAAAAAGAGAAAGTGGGATAGAGAGAAAGGAGAAAAAGACGACAGAATGGATAGAAAAGTGGGTGAGAAGAGAAAGTGGGATGGAGAGAAAGAGGGCGAAAAGGTGGTTAAAAGAGAAAGTGGGAGAGAATGAGAGAAAGGGAAAAAGACGACAGAATGGAAAGAAATGTGGGTAAAAAGAGAAAGTTGGAGAGAGAAAGGGGGAAAAAGACGACAGAATGGAAAGAATAGTGGGTGAGAAGAGAAAGAGAGAAAGGGGGAAAAAGACGACAGAATGGATAGAAAAGTGGGTAAGAAGAGAAAGAGGACAAAAGGTGGTTAAAAGAGAAAGTGAGAGAGAAAGAGGGAAAGGGAAAAAGACGACAGAATGGAAAGAAAAGTGGGTAAAAAGAGGAAGTGGGAGAGAAAGAGAGAAAGGGGAAAAATACTACAGAATGAAAAGAGAAAGTGGGAGAGAGAGAGAGAGAAAGGGAAAAGGTGGTTAAAAGAGAAAGTGGGAGGGAGAGAAAATGAAAAAGACGACAGAATGGAAAGAAAAGTGGGTGAAAAGAGAGAAAGGGAAAAAAGACGACAGAATGGAAAGAAAAGTTGGTAAAAAGAGAAAGTGGGAGAGAGAGAGAGAGAAAGGGGAAAAGGTGGTTAAGAAGATGAAGTGGGAGAGAGAGAGATAGGGGAAAAATACGACAGAATGGATAGAAAAGTGGGTAAAAAGAGAAACTGGGAGAGAAAGAGAGAAGGGAAAAAGAAACGACAGAATGGATAGAAAAGTGGGCAAGGAGAGCAAGTTGGGGAGAGAGAGAAAGGGGAAATAGACGACAAAATGGAAAGACAGGGGGAAATAAAAAAAATGAGACGGGAAAGAAGGAAAATAGAAATATAAAATGAAAGAAAGAGGGGGAAAGAAGAAATGATGAGAAAGATAGAGAGAATGGGATAGAGAGAGATTCGTATGACTTATTAACATACAGAACCTAAAATGTGTCAACTGACGCAATTGACTACAGTAACGCATTGAAACTGTCCATGATGCGCTTTTGGATGCATCAAAACACACACAGAAATGCATAAATGGTACTTCCATCAGCTGCTGTTCCGTGTGATGCAGTAAAAATGCATCAGCTTAGATCAGACACGAAAATTTCAAGGAAACAACAATTACACATTTAACTGTGTAAATTGATGCACCAAAAATGCATCAGATGCATTTCGAGCTGTGGACCAAGGGCGCCCGCAGGATATTTTCTCAGGGAAGCAGTCATAGAAATTTATTATTATTAATGCTATCGTTATTTCTATTATCTTTGTTGTTATTATTATTTATTATCATTATTATTACTAATACTAATGTTTATTAAATATTACCTACATTTGTAATTTCCATTATTTTGCATATCTATATACAATTTTCATAACTCTAAAAACATATTAATTCATGTAGGACAAGAAGCTGTTTTTATAATTAGATAATTATCTATTGATTATAATCAACGTAAAATAGACTAAGCTTAAATGTAACTTTACTTAAAAACAATAATAATAGCTAATAATTATAATAATAATAATAATGTGGCGGCAGGCAGCCTGTATAATGGGTAGTGCCAACGTGATCAAGAAATCGAAAAAAATATTGCTAGCATATGTCATAGAAATCTCATGAAAGAGGTAATTTTATTGGACCTTTGTTTATTAAAATTGCAGATAAAAATTCGGAGTTCCTAAGATGGGTTTATTTTACTCGCATTTGTACTACTTTTGGCTAATCGCGAAGATAAGGATGAGTGAACACTCACAAAGAACACATATACCCAGGCCGGGATTCGAACCCGTGATCCCTGGTTCTTCTAACCGAAGAAATGAATCCGACTATTAAAAGTGCATTTACTTTTTATGGCACGGCGATTCTCCCCTTAGAGCCGCCGCTGATAATAATAATAATAGTTGCTGTAACTTAATGTTTGTAATACATTTTGTTATAAAATAGTGCCACAATTTCACCATTCAAATTGCATTAACTCTTTCCAGAAATCTCAGGGAGGGCAAGTGCCCCCCTGCCTCACCAAAGCAAACCCCACGACCCCAGTGAGCAAAAATTGTTTGAACCATGCATCACAAAACTCTCTCGGTTCCTGCATTTGACAATGAATCAATCGCTATCGATGTGAAAGCGAAAACAACGTGCGTTCATAGAATTTTCATTACAACAACAAACTCGTGACGCTCATGAATTTCAAACTACACATTTACATACATGGCGAGCATCGAAAAAATAAGCCTTGGCTAGTGAAATTGCGATAAATTTAAAATTCTCAATCTCAGCACAACGAGGCCACATTGCTGCATTCTCGACTGTCGGCGTCCTGAAACAAACACGCATGGGTAGAAAGGGTTGTGGATTTCATGTGGCTCTGTGCGTGGGAGAGTTTGTTCAGCGAGCCGTGCTGGACAAACTTTCGCATACGCACACGTATGTATAAATTACGCTCAGGTTCCCGTTGGATGGATGTACCAGTCTTTGCATCCCTCTGGATCAACATTGATGGGGAAGAAAGCATCCTGAATTGAAATCAGACTCGTTATTTGCGATCCTGGTATTTGTATTTTACCCTGGAGATCTGCAGTGTCAACACAGTCTGCAAGGGAAAACTTTGCAAGGAGTTATAACGCCAACGCGCTCTAAGCGATGTGATCAGCATGGCAACTGCACGCTCCAGAAACTGAACGCATCGGACGTTTTTCATATCCTCTCCATTTGCACGATGCTGATTCGGCCCCTTTCTGAATGTCGTGAAAGGTTCCACGTTCCGTCCCGATCGCCAGGAAATGTTCCAGATTCTGTTCGGGAGCCATAAAAAGTTCCCGGTTCCCTTTAAAGGGCCAGGGAACGTTTCCGGTTTCCTTTACGGGGCCAGTGAACGTTCCAGCTTCCGTTTAGTGAGTGCAGTGAACGTTCCAGCTTCCGTTTAGTGGGGGCAGTGAACGTTCCAGCTTCCGTTTAGTGGGGGCAGTGAACGTTCCAGCTTCCGTTTAGTGGAGGCAGTGAAGTTCCAGCTTCCGTTTAGGGAACCGGGAAACGTTCCAGCTTCCGTTTAGGGAACCGGGAAACGTTCCAGCTTCCGCTTAGGGAACCGGGAAACGTTCCAGCTTCCGCTTAGGGAACCGGGAAACGTTCCAGCTTCCGCTTAGGGAACCGGGAAACGTTCCAGCTTCCGCTTAGGGAACCGGGAAACGTTCCAGCTTCCGCTTAGGGAACCGGGAAACGTTCCAGATTCCGTTTAGGGAGCCGGGAAACGTTCCAGCTTCCGTTTAGGGAACCGGGAAACGTTCCAGCTTCCGTTTAGGGAACTGGGAAACTTTCCAGCCTCCGTTTAGGGAACCGTTAAACTTTCCAGCCTCCGTTTAGGAAACCGGGAAACGTTCCAGCTTCCGTTTAGGGAACCGGGAAACGTTCCAGCTTCCGTTTAGGGAACCGGGAAACGTTCCAGCTTCCGTATAGGGGACCAGAAAACGTTCCATGTTCTGTTCAAAGCTTGAGCCCAGTGATACGCAGAGAGAAACGGGAACAGAATGCAACGGAACATCTGGAGTCTGCTTCTAATGAAATCAAATGGAGTAACGTCCACTAAAGGAAATTTCAAGTAAATTCAATTCCTGTCCAGGATAGAAAATCAGCAAGCGGAAATGGGTTCTGGTTCTGTAAAGAATTACAGTTCGGTCCAGGAACCTTTTTTCAATGCAACAATACGCAACTTGGACCTAATTTAAATTTTGCGAGGAAAATGTTTTGTTGCGGAACCCAATAGAACCCATTAGAATTTATTGGTTCCTGGTACTTTAAAGAACCCTGCTATCCATGGATAGGTGCACCTTTACAATCCCAGACACCCCCCGCAAAACAAATTCTACGGAAGCCAGTGCGTCCAGGGTTTACATCGGATCGCCAGAACAACCTCGAAAGGGATAAGCGCGAACGTGAAATTTTCGTGGTTAATCCGTTTCGCTGTTATTCCACCGCCCCGTTCCATCGTGAAGAAACGTGGACGTCAGATAAACGGTTGTCTTGTAGAGACAGCTGCTGATGTCCCATAACTCGGAGACCCGGGCTGGGAATTAGATCGAGAGGATCCTGATTAAGGTTGATGACGGCTAACGAAGAACATCCGCAGCTCAACTTCAATGAAAAGATGACGTCACAGAATTGCCATAGGCAAGCGACCAGCGTCAGTCTCTCTCTCTTTTTTTACAACGTTCCGAGGATGCATGACCCATTTGGGAGTCAGTCAACGCGAACACAAACATCACATTCGCATTGCAAGCCCTTGAAAGTCGGCCTGGTTCGACAGCAATCTTGTTTGGATGCTAGATCTGGCTGCGATCCAGTTAGAGGGGAAGGGGGGCTTTGGCTCCAAATGTCTCCGTCGCTATGCCCTGAACTGTCAGACGCAGACAGCTCTTGGAAGATGCCAAATCGCTCACAAGCGCTGCCGTCGGAAGAATTCGATAACAACGGTGATTGAAGATGTGCTTGTCTAACAGACCCTCAGAGTGTTCGAACCTCAAACACCCAGCAGAAGTTTTTACAAGAACCCAACTTTATGGTCATCTTGGCTCTAAATTTACTCTTACACCCCTTCAGGGGGAAAATTATGGATAGAAGCGCTGCCACGGCTTATTCCGGTTAAAATGAGATCAATATATATACGAGGCACAATCAAAATGTTCAACCGTTGCTGTAGGGAAGAATGGTATGGGCTTGACTGAGTTTTTGTTCTAAAGGCTAATTTATACACAGTTAGGCTAATTGGGACTTGATATACAGTTTGAAGTGGGGTCGAAACCACTACATGCCTCCACTGGGTATCGAACTCGGGACCCCTTGACTACAAGGCGACGACGTTACCACTACGCCATCGGGGAGGATCAATATTGTTGGCAGAAAATATCAAACGTCCCTTACTTATCCGGGATTCCAATCCAGCTTTCCTGTTTTCACATTGTGCACGCTAATGCCTACTGAGATGTGATACGTAAATTACGTAAATATTAGTTAAAATGGATAGCACACCGTGGAACGGCGTTAGGGGTCTCTAGTTTGAGTCACGACCTGGGCATGAGTGTTCCTTGTGTTTTCTTTAATCAATTTCATCATATTACTCATACTCAACTTCACGATTAGCCACACATCTCTCTCTCTCTCTCTCTCTCTCCTTCTCCTTTCTTCTTTTTCCCCTCTCTTTCTCTCTCTCTCTCCCTTTTCCCTTTTCTCTCTCCCTCTCTCTCTCTCCCCCTCTCTCACATTTCTCCCTTTCTCTCTCTTTTATCTTTCTTTCTCTCTGTCTCTCTCTCCTCTCTCTGTCTCTCCCTCTCTCTCCCTCTCTCTCATCTTTCTCTCTCTCTCTCTCCTCTCTCTATCTCTCTCTCCTCTCTCTATCTGCCTCTCCTATCTCTCTCTTTTTCAGGGCCTCCCCCATGGCGCAGTGGTAGAGTCATTGCCTTGTAATCAAGGGGTCCCGGGTTCGATACCCGGTGGAGGCACAAGTGGTTCGGATCCAACTTTAAACTGTAGGTCCAGTCTCGATTAGCCTTACTGTGCACAAAGTGGACTTAAAACAGCAACTCAAACCAAATCTCTCTTTTTCTCCCCCCCCTCTCTCTCTCTCTCTCTCTCTCTTTCTTTCTCCTTCTTTATTCTCTTTTTTTTAATATCTCTCTTTCTTCCTCTCTTTTATCTTTCTTTTTTTTTTTAAAGAAGAAGGAAAGAAAGTCCGAAAAGAGAAATGGAGAGAAAGAGAGAGAAATAGTGAGAAAGAGAGAGAAAAAGTGGCAGAAACGAGAACCAAATCAATCAATGGATTTCCGCAGAGCAATCGCCCCTCCCATGGATACGCCACTGCTCAGAGCGTCCACTGATCAAGAAAAAAGCCAGAAAAACATCTCCTTACAACCAAAGCATCTTGGAATCACATAGCCGGACAAGAAACCAACTCTTCCTCACCGAAGTTCCTTTAGGGGGAAAAAGAAAACAAGTGGTTCGTACGCAGAACCGCATCAACGTCCAGCCAGCGAGCCTAATTAAAGCCTCGCGATCACGTCGGCAGAGCAAACTCTCTCCCAGGCTGTAGTGTTGATCTAGTTACGGTAAGGCAGTAATTGCATACATTTATGAAGCCGCGTAACATGATTTTATGTACACACGTGCTGGCCACCGCTAATAGAATATACATGACGCCTTCCGCTGTGGTTTGGCTTCGCCCAGGAACAACGTGGAAATGTAAATATCTCACCTAGTTTCACTTACCACGTTAATGTATTTTTTTTACAAGAGATAAAAAACATTAGGGCTGGAGTAAACGTCTTATACATTACAGTAGAAACGAGACAATATTGCAGCTTGATCGTAAAGAGCCACACAGCAATATTTGGCCAATTATATTCTTCTTGTACAGAAATTGAATGTAAAGTTATGGTCACATTGGTTTCGGGCGAGCTTTTGCACTGGCGTACCCAGTCACAGATAGAGGGGGGAAGAGGAGGGTTGCCCCTTCTGATTAATGTTGAAGTTAATGTTCAACGTATTTATATTAGGACTAAGTCTATACCCTGTCTATAACTGTGGAGCAAGGCGACGCATAGCGTCCCCACTCCACGCAATCCCGTTCCTCTCACCGTTCATTGGTGGAACCGTCTCGCGTCACAACTTGCGCAGAGACTTGTTTCCGTTTTCCTGCTCCACAGTTAGCTGGGACAGAGTATATACCGATTCTGCAAAGAATTTCGTCTGTCGTTGGTGAACCTCGAACGAAAAACCAGCTCAGGCTGCAAGTCTCTTCAACCTTCTGGCCCTGATTCGAGAATGACCCAAATTTGAAGGCTTCACAGGTGATTGTCCTCTTCCAGCGGCGGTTTCCTACGAATCCCGAACAAAAGGTCATCTTTCCATGCGGCTGACAGCTCTGGCTGCAAGTCTCAAACATCAGGAGAAGCTCTCGCGGACCGGTATAATTGAGGACAGAGCTCGTTGCGGTTGAGGAAGACTGGTCTATAGAAAAGTTCACATAATAAAATTTTACCAAATGTCACAAGACATTTTAAAGTGTTGTAATGCTAGAGTATAATAATTTGGAAATTTTAATGTAATTAAAGGAATGTGATGTCATGAGTTTGTATGACTCGGTAACAAGCAGTGGCGGGAATTGGGTTCCAAAACTGGGGGGTTGGGTGCCAAAACTAGGGGGGGGGGGCAAGTACAGTTACTTTCTCTTGGTACATAATGTTTAGCATTTTGCGGGGACAAAAGTGGCATAAAGTGAGGGGGAGCCATTGTTAATTTAAACTGTAATTATACAAATATCGGTCACAGTCGGGGTATCGGAATATAGTGGTATCGTCTCACCTTCATTTTCATGCATTGCAGACACTGGCGTACGGAATATTTCTTTCTCGAAGGTGTGGAATTGTAAAGATTGATAGTACATACCGAGTGACTAGAATTAAAGTTACCCAACTCAGAGCCCTCTGTAGCCTGTTTGAAGCATCGTAGAACTCTGAAATTTGGTGAATCCACTATGCAGACCATGGGAAGAGGATGACGATAAAAAAGTTCAATTTTCCGCCAACAGGTTGAAATGTGGCGCTGTACTTCCATGATGGGTTGTAATAATGACGTAAACTGCTCCAATTGGTTATGGATTTGCCTTTACCTTGCAATCTTGCAATAAACGAGACATTATTTTCTCGCAACTTCCAGCCACTAACAAATGTCTTTCTAATTAATAACTCGGCTAAATCACTTAACGTGAGTGCTGAACAAAAGTTCGGAAGTGATCACCATGCCATTAAATAAGAATGAACGTGCATTGCTGGTGAAGTTGTTGTAATATTGCTGGCACGCATATTGAACACTGCTGTACTGGCAGAAACCAACAATAAAGATTTGTACACCTGACTTATGTTTTTCAATATTCATTATTACAGCGCCACATTTCAACCTGGTGGCGGAAAATTGAACATTTTTTTTATCGCCATCCTCTTCCCCATGGTCTACATAGTGGATACACCAAATTTCAGAGTTCTATGATGCCTCAAACAGGCTACAGAGGGCTCTGAGTTGGGTAACTTTAATTCTGGTCACCCGGTAGATGCTTTCTAGGGTAGAGACATATAGAATAAGATACATTTAACCCCGATGGGCATATCCCCCCGAGTGACTATTATATATCGCAAAAGCTTACGAGAATGTTACACGAAATGCTTCGGTGTAAAGTATTGTCTGCTATAAATCTTTTGGAAGCATTTACATAGCATTTATACTGGCAAGAAGACTCAGCGCGCACATTCGCCGATTCTGATTGGTTGGTTGTAGCTGAAATAACACTTAAATGACAATTGCAACTGAAACTGGAAAGGGGTGAGCTTAGTTCCCTGCCTTGTCTGGAAATTTCAAGAAATGTCCGAGTAATTTGATACGTGCACAACTACAAGCCACATATCTCATTCTCACTAATGAACGCTCAGAGAAACCTTGTAGAGCCGTTCCCATGGCAACCAACAAAACAGTCGACAGGAATCGTTGTCTTTGCAAACTCGCCCGAGAGAACATAAAGCCATTTTATGAAGGAGTTTTCGGGACATTTCGAGGAAAGGAACAATTCCGATTCGTCGCCTTTTTCGGAATTGCTTTCGTTCTGTCTTCTTGACCTTGCTTCGGGTTTTATTTTCCCCCCTCTGACGTAACGAAAAATCGTATGGTTTTAGTTTTACCACAAAAGTACGAGAGAGGTTCCTGCTTAAGTGTTTCATAAAGAATGGTTGTCTGTCGTAGTTGAATTGAGGCGAAGAAAACTTAAGTTCTGAAGTTCTTGCAGAGTTGTGGAAAGGCTAGTAAATTGTCCTGCCTGTTTACGAGATTTCCAGCATCACCGCTAGATGGGAGGGTAGTCGCCTTCTCACAGAAATTCAATTTTAGAAAAGCTAATCATATATCAGTATACATTCTTTAAGTTAGAATTTATTCTATAATCTTGTCTAAAACATTGCTGAAAGAAATTTGCAGAAATATGCACACTCTAAGATCCAAGCTTCACTTACTAATAAAACTTGAGTCAAGAATTTTGTCAGCTTTCTTAATGTAATACACAACTGTTGAAGTGACAGAAGCGTGCGACTAAGCTGTGACAATTCCTTGTTAAAGCAGCAATTTATTGTTAGTTAAGGTCACTAAAATGTAGAGCATTTTCCTCCCTTGAATACGTCTTTTGACAGCAGCCAAGCGGTGGCGTGCCCAGGATTTTCGAAAGCGTACATATATTTTATTAATTAGCCCTCGATTTGCTATCTTGCTATCTTTTGCTGCCTTTGGTGTTCTTTTTTTTTCTTTAGGTATGCTGGGCCACATGAAGGGGATTATGAACCTCATCAAACCTCCTTGGGTACGCCACTGCTGCTAAGTTACGGGTACGGCTACTGAAGGTAAAAGGCTGCCTAAAATCTCTCTTCCTGCAAAATCATGTCACATCCTGATAAAGGACATCACTCTCATTTCGTTTCTATCTATCACTTCTTTAAACTATTCAGTCATAGCAATAATCATATTATTGTGTTTCTGCTGTGCTTCCAAATTATTGCATGAAAATGATAACTTCAAACTGAAGCAATGTTGAGGGGACAACACTATTATGGGGGAAATTTTGCCTTGTTTGCCCCCCTGGAAAAAAATACCTTGCTTGCCTCTCCCTGGAAAAAAATCCTGTGGACGTCCATTCCCGAGGTAATTTCTTTTCAATCTACTATCCTGCTTCTCTTGGGCCAAGACTGCTGGGCGAAAATCACAAATGTTCGTCAACTCACCGTAAGATGGTGCTAAGTATTTTCAATCCTTACTGTAACTAGGGGACCTGCATATTGATTTTGAAAAGGTGATGCAAGAGAAAAGTAAAAAGTCTGACCTGGCTACACTGCACCGAGCACCGATACCGGCAGGGAAGAAGTGCGAACGCTTTTGAAGGAAGGTTTTTTTCCCTTGTGGTCGAGCTATAATATCATTTTTATTAATCTAGCAATTCTGTTCGCTCTATTTATTTATTTACCAGGGAATTCCAAATACAGCGTTGGCCATTTAACATTCGAATGTAAAAACAATGGAAATAACAGCAAAAACAACATTGGAAGTAACAATAAAGAATAATAACAAACTAAAATATATATATGAGAAAAAGTGATTTATATGTTGTGAATACTAAATTAAAGTTATCAGTACTGCTGATATTTTCGTTTGGAGGATTTCAATATTTTCTCTCCCTTCGTACAATCTCATGAAAAATCAATTGCAGAGTTACATAAACTCGCCCACGTGTTATTTAATTCGGATCGACCTGAAGATGTTTTTAGCTTGGCAGATCATTTTTGATTACAACGAACTGTTTTCATTCCCATGTTTTTTTGCATAAAAGAGCGTGATAAATTGGAATAAAAACGACAAAATAGTTACGAATAGAGGAAACGGCACATATTGTGTTCAACCCTTTTGTCCTCGTGATTAACTCGTAACAATGGAATACAGACCACAGTGGTTAAATAATATTAAATCTGATTCCCATTAACATCTCTTCGGTCACACACAAAGTTATTATTAACAAACCTGCTGTAGACATTTCGAAAAAGTGCTAGTCACAACATGTGCGATATCATCTGAGTAGCACTTTCTTAATATCACATTATTTTTACTTCTTGCTTCGTTGCACCCTTCCTTCGACGAGAGCTCCTTATCTTACGTATCTAAAGCTCTCCAAGCGGTTTTCCTTATGTGCTAACTTTCCCATCTCCATGGTTTTCGGCTCATCTTTCCAAACTGAACACGCGGAATAGCGTTTCCCTATGTTGGCGGCTTAGCAACCACCATAGCAACCGTTTGTATACAGCCAACATGGCCGCACCCATGCGCGGGAGTAGCAGACGACTTTAGCGTATTGGGTTCAGTGTTGCCACACGAAGGGAAAATTCCCCTTTTGGAGGGGAATTCAGACCGAAATTTTAGCCACAAGGGAAAAGGGAATTTCGATTAATAATACCACAGTTGCAGGGAAATTTTAAGCTGATCTGTCTACATCACTACAGTTATGTTAAATTCGAATTTCATCGCCACATTTTTATGTTATTTATTTTGCTATGCCTACTTGTTTCTGCTCCTTTAAGTTTATTGTACGTTGCTTTTATGCCACTTTGGATAAATAGTAACGATGAGGATTAACAATTAAATGGATTCCTGAATGGGATTCAAACATGGGACAGTCAGGAAGTGATGAAACTGAAATGTGAATATTTAAAAATATATATTTTTTATTCAAACGAATAACGAATTCAACGGAATACTTAACTACGTACTACTACTGCTTCCACCACCACCACTAATAATGCTGTTGCTACTACTACTACTACTAATTATTATTATATAATTTGCTTAGGTGAAGGGAAAAATTGGTCCAAAAAGGGAAATTTTGCCCCTTGGGAAGGGAAATTGTGCTCTCATATTGTGGCAACACTGATTGGGTTGATGAATTACCAAAATCTCGCCATTCTCGATTTCACACCGGTCTATCCCATACCGGTCTTGTCTAGTCAAGTCTCAACGACATCCGAGACGAAATGGTACGCGGTACGACGCCAGAGGACCTGAGTTTTAATCCTAAACTGGGCGTTCTTTGCGATTGTCACCGGAATGGCGTAGTGGCAACGTCGTCACTTTGTAATCAAGGGATCCCGGGTTCGATACCGGTGGAAGCAAATAGTGCTTGCGATCCAACTTTAAACTGTAAGTCCAGTACCGATCAGCCTATCTGTGCATAAAGTGGACTTAATACAACTCAAATACAAATACTCATCTTCTGGATTAGCCAAAAATGGCAGAAAAGCGAAGTAAAATAAATCAATCAATCAATTCAAGACAAGTCTCACTTGTCCTTGTCTAAGACCCGCCTGAATATATTCCGTGCGCCCCTGAGCCCAGTGTTGCCACAATATGATGGCACAATATCCCTTTCCAAGAGGTAAAATTTCCCTCTTTGCACCAATTTTTCCCTTCACCTAAGTAAATTGTATAATAATAATAATTAGTAGTAGTAGCAGCAGCAGCAGCAGTATTATTAGTGGTGGTGGTGGAAGCAGTAGTAATACGTAGTTAAGTATTCCTTTGAATAAAAAATATTATTAAAAAAATTCATATTTCAGTTTCATCATTTCCTAACCAGATGTAACAAGTTTGAATCCTGATCGGGAATCCATTTAATCGTTAATCCTCATCGTTACTATTTATCCAAAGATGCATAAAAGCAAAAACTTAAAGGAGCAGAAGCAAGTAGGAAGAGCAAAATAAATAACATAAAAATGTGGATATGAAATCCGAAATTAACATAAACTGTAGTCCGATGACCTTAAATACCACCTGCAATTATGGTATTTTCCATCGAAATTCCGAATTTCCCTCCAACAGGGAAATTTCCCTTTATGTGGCAACACTGCTTGAGCCTACTCGCACAATATTCACTGCCGACGCCACTGCCGTCCCCATGAAAGAATGATGCTCACCTACACCCGAGAAGGACAAAGAAGATAAAGAAGGGGGCGCAAAGGCAGTGAAGAGGGAAGAAGAAATTGCTGACAAAAGACGGGAGAGCCTTGTTTGTTCTGAGGAAAGCCCCCGCCATTCATCAGAGGGGGATTTACTGCATCGCGGGGGAGGGGGATTGGGAGACTGAAAGGAATGGGGGAGAAACCTTAAACCCGCATTAAAAGATGTTACCAGATGCAGCTCTCACGTTCGTCTCGTCTTACAATGGTCGCCGCATTCTTCTGTCGCTGTTCGCAGAGCAGGGACATTTGTCGCTACTAGATGGCACGCAAAACAGTAAACGCAATTCTTTAAAACAGCAATTGGTATATTCACAGATACTTCCGACTTCTAATGATCAATTTTGAAGTGAATTTGGTTCTTACAACTCAGAACTGTCTGTGACTGTAAAACTGAGAGAGAATAGGTGCGAAACCAAAATCAAGAAGAGTTGCCTCAAGAAATGTGGATTAATTAACCGTGCTGCGCAGTAAGTGTATTCTGGCCTTCTGCGCATGCGCGCGGACAACGAATAGCGTTTAGTGGGTGGAGCCTTCACTTTGACGTCAGACGTAGACTCTCTTCGGATATGCGCAGGATATATGGCCAACTCGAACTCGTTTGGACTGTAATTGGAAAAACAACAATACATACACACATAGATGTTTCATTGCGTTTTTGCTGCTTCATTTGATTATCAATCACCCTCATCTTCGGGATTAACCTAAAGAAGTCGATAAGCGACGTCAAATGACTAAATACCAACAGAACACGTTCTTCCATCTATTCACAGTAGTAATTAAACCGAAAATGCTCAAAATGTGTTACAAAATATATTTTAAATTGGGATGGGATGGTACATACTTTTTTTTTAACATCTAGAGTTGTGTTTCAGGACGAGCAAATGCAACCCAGTTAAACTTCGAAAGAGCAACTTCAACTTCATTACTTTTCTAAACAAGCAACTGGAAATCGGTTACACTTCGAAACGAACAACCGCAACTGAGTTGCTCTTCTAAACAAACAACCGCAACTGAGTTGCTCTTCTAAACAAACAACCGCAACTGAGTTGCTCTTCTAAACAAACAACTGCATCTCGGTTCACTCTTCCAAACGAGCAACCGCAACCTCAGTTCCTCTTCTAAATGAGCAACTGCAACTCAGTTCCTCTTCTAAATGAGCAACTGCAACTCAGTTCCTCTTCTAAATGAGCATCTGCAACTCAGTTCCTCTTCTAAATCAGCAACTGCCTGCAACTCAGTTCCTCTTCCTAACGAGCATCTGCAACTCAGTTCCTCTTCTAAATCAGCAACTGCCTGCAACTCAGTTCCTCTTCCTAACGAGCAACTGCAACTCAGTTCCTCTTCTAAATCAGCAACTGCCTGCAACTCAGTTCCTCTTCCTAACGAGCAACTGCAACTCAGTTCCTCTTCTAAATCAGCAACTGCCTGCAACTCAGTTCCTCTTCCTAACGAGCAACTGCAACTCAGTTCCTCTTCTAAA